>NW_024729971.1:0-25361 GCF_018991925.1 Homarus americanus | reverse complement strand
GTGTAGCGGTGTCCAGGGCTGCCACACATGGAGCAGGTGTCTTCCTGCGCCTCACACTTGTTTACAGTGTGTCCATAGTGCTGGCATTTGTAACACCGTTTCGGGCCCACGGTTTGGTGGGAGTAGGTGGCGTGCTGTGGACGCAGCGGTAGTATCGTTCATCCAAGGCCGTCCCTCCCTCTTGGAGGTGGGGCGTAGCTTGCGGATGACGCATGCGGCACTCGTGGCCAATGAGGTGGCCACTGAGGTGGAGAATGTCTGTATATAAGCCCGCCCGCCTGCCGGGCCGCCCGTATTGACTATTTCGTCGTCGAGATGGCCCGTACTAAACAGACTGCCCGCAAGTCCACTGGAGGCAAGGCTCCACGGAAGCAGCTTGCCACCAAGGCAGCTCGCAAGTCCGCCCCAGCCACCGGTGGTGTCAAGAAGCCCCATCGCTACAGGCCCGGAACCGTCGCCCTTCGTGAGATCCGTCGTTACCAGAAGAGCACAGAGCTACTCATCAGGAAGCGGCCCTTCCAGCGCCTGGTGCGTGAGATCGCCCAGGATTTCAAGACTGACCTGCGCTTCCAGTCGTCTGCCGTCATGGCTCTGCAGGAAGCCTCTGAGGCTTACCTGGTGGGTCTTTTCGAGGACACCAACCTGTGTGCCATTCACGCCAAGCGCGTTACCATCATGCCCAAGGACATCCAGCTGGCCCGGCGCATCCGCGGAGAGCGTGCTTAAGTCCTCTTCCTTGGGGAAAAAGAAAAAGCACAACAAAACCTACCAGACATCTATAACTCGGCCCTTCTCAGGGCCAAAGAACTGTTCTGAAGATAATTTTCATGACAATCGAAATGGTTGGTGGTAGGAGAGCGTTAATTTCGGTTACCCAAATCGCCTAACGGTAAGTTGGTAACAGTCGTGCAGGCACGAATGTATAGTAGGTCATCAATTCGGGCGGTGGGTGGGTGCAAAAAACAAGAGCTAGTAACAAATTAATATATAAAGAATAAGTAAGTAAATAAATAACTAAAATAAAAGAAAATTCAATAAAATAAAATAAAATGAATTGTTTACATGAAATAGGCGTGCTGCAAACAAGAAATGAAACCCAAACACACTCCATGTATGTCACTTTGCAGTGGGTGTAAAAGTACTCCACGCAGAATTTATTTATTTATTTATTTATAATGTTTCGATTTAGTCCTGTTTCTACGCCAATAGAGAATGCAGATTATTATAATTTTTTTTTATTTATTTCCCTCTCAATATATTTGTGTCGGTAACTGTCTCTTTAACATGTAACTGTGGCTCCGAAGGAGCCGATTAAGTTGTAGTAGTGGGATGGCGTGTTTGTTGTGCACAAGTAACCTCTTACTTGGAAGAGGTGTACTTGGTGACAGCCTTGGTGCCCTCAGACACGGCATGCTTGGCCAGTTCACCGGGCAGCAAGAGTCGGACAGCTGTCTGGATTTCCCGACTTGTAATGGTGGAGCGCTTGTTGTAGTGCGCCAGGCGGGAAGCCTCGGCAGCGATGCGCTCGAAGATGTCGTTCACGAAAGAGTTCATGATGGACATAGCTTTGGAGGAGACTCCTGTGTCGGGGTGCACTTGCTTCAGTACCTTGTAGATGTAGATGCTGTAGCTTTCCTTCCTCCTGCGCTTCTTCTTCTTGTCACCCTTGGCAATGGCCTTCTGGGCCTTTCCAGCCTTCTTGGCAGCCTTTCCGGAAGTTTTGGGAGGCATGGCGGCACAGTTACTCGTGGCGCGGAGCGAGAGAATTGAAAACTGGCCCGACTAACTTTTCCTTATATACCGAGCGGGCCGCTCAGGATCAGACTGGCCGCAGCTACGGCTCTCTTACATTGGTTGGGTCCGCGAGACGGCCACCTGGCCTGATCCTGAGCTTGGTATAAAAGACCAAGGTGGCGGGCGGAAATTTAACTCCTATCACGAAAAGCAGCAGCAGCAACATGTCAGGACGCGGCAAGGGAGGCAAAGTGAAGGGCAAGTCAAAGTCCCGTTCTAGCAGGGCCGGACTCCAGTTCCCCGTGGGTAGAATCCACCGTCTCTTGCGTAAGGGCAACTATGCTGAGCGCGTTGGTGCAGGTGCCCCTGTGTACCTTGCAGCCGTCATGGAGTACCTGGCAGCAGCAGTGCTCGAGCTGGCCGGTAACGCCGCCCGCGACAACAAGAAGACCCGCATTATCCCACGTCATCTTCAGCTTGCCATTCGCAATGACGAGGAGCTGAACAAGCTCCTGTCTGGAGTCACCATTGCCCAAGGGGGTGTCCTTCCTAACATCCAAGCTGTGCTCCTCCCCAAGAAGACAGAGAAGAAATAAGAACCCAAGGTTCGTTCACACAAGACAACCTAACCACACAGGCTCCTTTCGGAGCCACAGGATATCACTTAAAGAGAGAAATATACGACATCAACGTTTTGCAGGATAACACTCTGTGCAAATTGAGTGAAATTGATTTTGAATGGTGTAGATGTGAAGGGCGGTTGTGGGGGCCTGGGGTGGGGGACTTAAACGGGACTTAGAAGGGCGCAGAAGCAGAAGCAGAAGCAGAAGCAGCAGCAGCAGCAGCAAGGGAGGCGACCTTATTTTCACTCTGGTTCATTGACAGTACACATTTACCAGCAGCATACATTGGAGTCATATTCTAACTGTTGACTAATCAGTGTGTGGGCTAGCCAATTTGGGATAAACAGCAAGAATGTAATGTCCTCAATGAAGTAATGACATAGTTCAAGATGTCTTTGACAGTGTCACATTCAATAATATAGTGCTTTAAAGGTGTATCACAAAGTTTACATGCTGAGTGTTCCGGTATGGGTACAGCGTTACTAACTAGCCAGATGTGTCTGTATCCTAACCTAATTCTGGCCACGACTACATCACACAGGCAAGTTGTTTGGACACTCTTCCTAGCCCCCTTGGTCCCTGTTCACCTACCTACTGTAGCAGTAAGTAGGTACCTGTTGTAAATCGAAAGGTTGCCAATTCGTAATCAGGGAAAGTTGTTTGAGCTTCTAAACTTGAACTGACATAATCCGAGGAGTGGTGATCCGAGGATCACAGACACTATCTCTCCCACTACAAATCCCTTCCTAACCTCCTGCTCCTTCCTCTGTCCTCCCCAAATTTAACCATGCTATCGCAAAGGTAATAATACAGGTAGAGACAACAACATATTTTCCTATTGTCTTATTATATATTAATAACAGAAACGCTGCCGCCATCCCGGAGGCTATACATTGTCTCACTGTTCATTACCTCCACAATTCTTCCTCTTACTTCTTCTTCCATCAATACTTTATTAACGGTGTATGTAAGTTTCACCATGTATTGCACTACAGCGGTAGAGCAAAGTATATTTTGTTAGCAATAAACCAAAAGCATATTTTATGGCCTAATCATCACTACATAGAACACCACCCATAAAGCATGATACTAGTAGACCACAAACTGCTATAAACACCCACAGCATATTTTATTGCCTAATCATCACTACATAGAACACCACTCATAAAGCATGATACTATTAGACCACAAACTGCTATAAACCCCAATAATATAATAGACTATACTAGTGACTATAATTGTGTTACCCAATATTTTACGAAATAATACTATAAAACATAATAATAAACACACTATTAGTGTATATTAGTTGAATGCACAATCTGATGAGAAGTAAAAAAAAAAACAACAACATAACAATAACCTATAAAGAGTGTAGAGTATTTTTGTGCAAACTATTATACTAGTAGATGGTCTAAGATAACTGTATGTGAAGAAAAAGGTGTGCTCTCCACTCAAACTTTCTTTTTATGAAATCTCCAACTCCCCAGCTGAGCGGTACGCCCAATGGGAAACAAAACGTGGCACATAACACGCCGCCCGCCAGCTCTGGCTCGGTGAATAGGAATCAGTAATCGGGCGGATTATAAACAACACCGCCGCCAATGTGCTCCTCCCATCTCTGAGGAAATCTGGTGGGCAACTTAGTATTATATTAGTATGTAATAATAATAACAATAATAAAAATAATAATAATAATAATAATAATACTAATAATAATAAGAATAATAATAATATTAATAATAATAATATTAATAATAATAACATGCAATTACATTTTATAACACATACTAACAAAATAGTGTATAGCCTACTATACTTAACTATAATAGGTTAGGTTGCGTAGGAGGATCTAAAAAGTACAGTAGTATATACACACACACACACACATACATATAGACAACAAACTAAATTAGAAACCACACGCCAGTGAAGTTATCAAATCCTCCAGTTTCCGTCTCCACCTCCTACGCCGACTCAAGTCCCTCGGTGTTCCTGCACACGAGCTCCTCAGTGTTTACACAACATTCATACTTCCCAAGCTCACCTGGTCTTCTTCCCTAAATGCCACACAACGTAAACACCTAGAAAAAGTGCAAAAGAGGCCATGCAAGATTATTCTCTACCCTTCCTACTCCACATATCAAGAAGCGCTCAACACACTGACCGACCCTTTAGACTCTCACTGACCATCACCACGACCTCATCTGCAAATTTGGTAAGAAGCTTCGACACCGGCTCCTACTACCATCTGAGATCCCT
Organism: Homarus americanus; assembly: GCF_018991925.1. Lineage (NCBI taxonomy): Eukaryota > Metazoa > Arthropoda > Malacostraca > Decapoda > Nephropidae > Homarus > Homarus americanus. The sequence continues at coordinate 20,742 of NW_024729971.1, read as the reverse complement.
AGTCCGAGAATTGCTCTTCGACACCACAACCGCATCCAGCCCATACGTGCACGAACTGATCGCTATAAGAACAGCCCAGTCCCAACCATTGTAAAAATTATCGATAACTTGTAATAAATCAGTGTACTCACTCCCAGTAAACACTACTCCTTGCACTGTCACTATGTTGAAATGAACTGTAGTTTGAGCTTTTCCCCAGCTAGTTATTATATGTCTTATTTGTGTCACTCATGTTACTTGTTTATTATTTGTAATTCGTAACCCATTCCCCAAATATGTAACTGTATATTTTCAGCCTTCTGGCTGCCAAGCACTTTCAATAAACCGTTAATTATTATTATTATTATTATTATTATTTATATGTTGGCCCATACCAACTCACTCCCCTGAACCCTCCTCCCCACCGGACTATCAACAAGTTCTTGCCATAAGGTACTACCTCATTTGGCAAAGGAATGGAACCAGTGATGAATAGTGGTGAACAGTGCTTAACTCAGTGAAAAACAACTCGGCAGTTGAGTCTTACCCAAGCTAGCTAACCACCTTCACACAGTGAGGTCCCAGGTACCCGGTTATACTTCCCCTGAGACTCCACGATAGAGCGGCCTGGGACCACACCTCACCCACTTGAATGAGTGAGTCATGTGGACCACGTGGTGTCCCCAAGATGCTACGACACCACGTAGTGAATGTTTTGCTACAGCATCATCATGTGAAGTTCCTCATAACACCATCTGTGAGGTAACTGCTACATCATCAGGCCCCTCATAACGCCATCTGTGAGGGAGTTACTACACTACGTGTCTGGTGTTCAACACCTCACCTTACATGATCTATGCGTGCAAACATTAATCTGTATGTTCACTGTGTGCTCCTTCACCTTTCTCTAATGAGGGCTTTTGTTAATCCACCAATGTATGTACTAAGTCAATTGTGTCCAATGTATACTTTCGAAAAGCCCTTGTTTGGGTTAGGTAGGAGAGAGTAGTCGTCATTATTGTCCAAGCCACATTATTTATTTCTATATATAAGTAATGTAGGCTGGTTTTTAAATACCTCAATCCCCTAACGGTGCCGTTTGTATATTAAGAAATACCGAAGCCATACAGTACAACACCAGCGAATATGAAGTATCACTGTAACCGGCAACTGTTACTCACTCATACCTACATACATATATAGAGTCTTTACAGAATGATAGCAGACACGAGGAAGACGCACAACAAGAGGAGAAGAGTTAGAAGAAAATCAACTTCAAGCTAAGAAGAAGAATACCAAGACATTTCCTCCAAACAAGAAAACAACACACACAATCAAGCCGACCAAACACTGAGAAACCATGGCGGAACCCAACATGCACCGGACACTTGACCTGACTCTATCCTGCCGCATCCAGGCGAGTTGCTGCTTAAAGTCCTTCACGCAAGCGCTGTTTAGCCACTGCACCTATTCTATCCTCCTAAAATTCACTTCAATCCCCCCTGCCACTAGCATGTTATGTATGTATGTATGTATGTATGTATGAATGAATGCTAACTGCAACTTTGCGTATTAAAACTCATTACTCTTACCGAAGTAATATAGTGCGTGGTTATGTTATGTCATGTTAGGATAGATTATAAACTACATTGGGTTACATTTCGTGAGGTTCGGTGACGCTACAGGAAGTTAGGTGAGGTACCTGGAGGTTAGGTGAATGTTGACTGACTGACTGACAATTATTAGGAAGTGGTTCCAACACGTTCACACACAACCTATACTCATACCACAAGTCCAGAATTAGAGAGGATCATGTTATTGGATATATTTTCAACGATTTACTCAGTGTCTAACCAACTCTTTAGCGATTTAAATGTGGACCTAAAATTAGGTCCGTATATTTGTTTGTCGTGGTGGTGGTGGTGGTGTGCGCCCGTCCATCAGGTTGATTAACCACCAAAACCATAGGGGGTGCGGCCCTGCCGTTTTAGGGCATACACCACATCCATGGCGGTGACGGTCTTCCTTTTTGCGTGCTCGGTGTAGGTGACGGCGTCACGGATGACGTTCTCCAGAAACACCTTGAGGACGCCGCGGGTCTCCTCGTAGATAAGGCCGGATATACGTTTAACACCTCCACGCCGAGCTAGACGACGAATGGCGGGCTTGGTGATACCCTGGATGTTGTCACGAAGCACCTTACGATGACGCTTGGCGCCACCCTTTCCCAGTCCCTTGCCTCCTTTGCCTCGTCCAGTCATGTTGTTGTGGTTGCTACTACAGGTGGTCCTGGTGTGGCTTCGCCTAGAAGAACTAGAAAAATGCTAGTGACAGGGGGGAAGGAGGTTCAGAGGAAGAATAAAGATAGGATGGAAGTGAATTTTAGAAGGAGAGAACAGGTGCAGTGGCTAAACACCGCTTGCGTGAGGGGGTAGGCAAAATGCCCGTGAGGGTGCAACAACAACAATCAGGACGAGGCAGAGGGAGGGCGGGAGCAGGTCCGGGCAAGCAAAGGGCCAACGCGGGTGTTCTGATTGTCGTCCCAGCAGGCAGTGTTGGTAAAACGTAGGAAGAACCGCCCCGCCACGGCGGCGGCGCAAGCCGAGAAACGCAGGTGGACGGACGCACAGGCAGCACACGATCAAATCAAACAGAGAAGGTGAAAATATAGAAATTTTGCTAGTCGTAGGGTTGTTTGGAGAGAGATGAAGGTAAAGTCTTTGAGCTATGTCAAAGAGGAACGGAGCGAGTTGGAGGAAGGGTTTTTTAATCTTTGAGCTTGAAATGTCAAAGTATTCATAGTAAGGAAGGATGAGCGTATCGTAGGAGAGTTTTTAGTAATAGCGGCAGACAGATTTGAGCTTTTTGTCAAATTATGAACGGAGACGAGAATGAGATATAGGTTGAGTGGTTTCAGTCTAGAGTTAGGTCAATTTTATTAAGAATTGGATGTCACAGACGTTGGGTATGTTTGATTAGGTTCTGAGAGTTGTGGGTCTTTTAGCTATGTCAGAGAGAAATGGAGAGAGTTGGAGGAAGAGTTTAGAATCTTTGAGTTTGAAATGTCAAAGTATTCGTAGTGAGGAAGGATGAGTGTATCGTAGGAGAGTTGTTTAGTAATGGCAGGAGGCAGATTTGAGCTATGTCAAATTGTGAACGGAGATGAGAGTGAGATATAGGTTGTTAGGTTTCAGTCTTGAGTTAGGTCGATTTTGGTAAGGTGGCTTTGTCTGGCGGGGGGGGGATGTTGTGTTTGGAGATTGGTTGAGGGAGGGGGGGAGTTTGTGTTTGGGGATTGATGGGGGTGGCGGTTGTATGTTAATTTAAGGTGAATTAAAATTGCTTAAGGGGGGTTGTTGTGTGAGTGTGTATGTGTTTGCATGTAAATGTAAGGGGAGAGAGGGAGGGTTAGGATAATGTTATAAGGTCAGGTATGGTTCGGTTGTCGGGAGGAGGGGGGAGGAGAGGAGAGGAGAAGGGAGGCGAAAGGGGGAAAGGGGGGCTTTGGAGGTTCTTGGGTTAATTTATGGTATGGTAGGATTTCTTAGGAATGATATGTTTTGTGTTGCTAATGAATAGTTGTATTGCGTCATATGTTTTTTAGGAGGGTCAAAGGGGCTTGTTAGAAAGGTCGGGTATATTAAGTTTTTATTTTGGGAGGATTGTAGGTATCGATTTCTAAGAGGGGTTGTGAGTAAGGTTGGGTGGGTTAAGTTTTTCTTTTGGGAGGATTAGCGATTGTGAGTAAGGTTGGGTGGGTTAAGTTTTTCTTTTGGGAGGATTATAGGTTTTGTTAGTGGTTGGCAGAGTTAAGCTAATTATTACATTCACTCTTTCTTGCAGGTATTGTGAGCTCTTGGGCCCCATTTGAGGGAGAGGGTTTAGACAGGTATTGCACCTCCCCTGACCTATTAGCCGAGAGGCGTTCAACGTCGTCTGCAGTTGGTGCCGTTTTTATAAGGTACACCTCTCCGGCCTTGAGGGAGAGGGCTTGCGTACAGGCATTGTGGAACTCTCACCGACCTTATTGGCTAAGGGAAACGTGTACATGTCATCTGAGTTAGTAACGGCTGGGTATGTTAGGTTTTTGTTTTGGGAGGAGTGATAGGGTGTGGTTAGTTAATGGTAGAATGGTTATTTTTTTATTTTGTGTGGAATTGCTAGTAATGGCTGGGTACGTTAGGTTTTTATTTTGGGGGGATTGTTAGGGGGAGTGTTAGTGCAGGTTGAGTGGTTTAGTTATTTATTAATTTATTTATTTTTTATTTTTTTGTCAGAGTGGTCTTGAGTTTGAGTTGGTGGCGTGGGGTTTGGAGTGAGGGGGGGGAGGAGGGAATTGGTCAAGTCAGGTAAGGTTAGGTTGGGTGGGAATTATTGGGTGTGGGGTTGAGAAGAGGTTAGGTTAAGCTTAGTTAGGTTAGGTGGGAATCGTTGGGTGTGGGCTGAGGAGAGGTTAGGTTGATTTGGTTAGGTTGGGTGGGAATCGTTGGGTGAGGGTTAAGGAGAGGCTAGGTTTTAATTTGGGGGGAAATTGTTGGGTGTGGTTATAGGGAAGATATTAATACAAGGGAGGTGGGAGGGGAGTGTTTGGTCTGTTTAGTACTTAAAGATAGAAATTCTGAGGTGCAGGGATGAGGTCTAAATTGTCGAGTGACTGTGAGCGTGGTGGTGGTATGAGTGTTGTGTATGCAAGTGAGGGAAGGGCAGTTACGTGACTGTGTGTGGGGGAGTCGGGAGGTTGAGGGGAGTGTGCTAGGTTCGTGTCGGGGTTGATTTCTGTTTCCTTTGGGGTAGTGCCGTATAGGTTTACTTTGATTATTGATTTGGTTGGATGAGTGTATTGAATAATTTTTTTGCTGTCAGGTGTATAGGGAGACAGGGGGGAGGTGTTCTTCCTCTTTGGTCTAGGGGTCTTGACCACTATTTCTGTGGGGGGAAGGGCTGCCATTTTATTCTTGGGAGTCTGGGGTGTTAGGGGAGGATCGGGTTTGGTTTGGGTGTTCGTGGTCCGGGAGTTCAACGTAGTCAAGTGGGAGAAGTCGGGTGTAGGCAAGGTCGAGGTGGAGGGGCCGGTATGTTTTGGACTGATTACTTTGGGGGGTGAGGTAATGGTAGAATGGTGAGATAAGTCAGGTGTAGGCATGGCAGAAGTGGAGGGGAGGAGGGAGACAGTGGATTCTCTGGGGGGTGGGGGGGGCATGTTGGTACGGTCGGAGATGGGGGCAGTGGGGAAGATGAGGTCGGGACCGGTTCTGAAGGAGTCAGGAATGTTTATGGTAGGGAGGCCGTTAGCCTTCAAACCCTCAATTACCAGATTTAGAAAAAGTGATCTATTACCGTTGCTTAGGGAATGTGCCAGAAGTATGATGGTGGTGATTTTTGCGTCAGTGTCGGGGGAAGGGAGGGGGGCGGTCAGGTTGTTGGTCCAGCAAGTGCGGGTGGAGAGAGTCGTGTGAGTAGGGAGTGAGTGGTGGGGAGGAGGAGGAGGTGCAGTGGGAGGTGAGGGTAGGCGTAGGCGGGGAGGGAGAGGTGTTGTGCTGTTGTTGAGTCTGATTTGGCACTTGTTGCTGACGGCAGAGTGTGGGCCTTTACAATTGCAGCATCTAGTAACAGTGGCAGTGCAGTTTCTGTATGAGTGGCCTTGATTGGCACATTTTGAACAGGTTAGTGAGTTACTGCAACGGTTGGTGGTATGTCCAAATTGATAGCAGTTGTAGCATTGGTGGACTGGGATGTAGTGTTGGAATTCGATGTTATGTGAGGGGATGATGTTATTGCCGAATTTAATTCCGTTGGATTTCAATTTGATGGCGTCAGTTTGTGTAGCTGTAGTGATTTTCAACATGGGGAGAGTTCCCATCCGGGCTGCATATGTCATTTGGGAGGTGTTGTGTGTGTTGAGTTCTGTCAATAGGTTAGGATTGTCAAGGATATGGGGGATGATTTTTCTACATATGAGGGTGCATTTTGCGCGGTATTCGGGTGAGCTGAGGACCGTTAAGCCATTGTCTTTTAGTTTTTTGTTCAATGCTGGGGAGTGGAATAGGTCGGCGTCTTCGTCATTCTGTACAAATATTTTAATAATGTCGTCATTGGTGAAGGAACGTATTTGGAAGATCAAAGTCAGCTGGAAAACGAGTGAAGCGAGGTCTGTGCACTGTTGGATGGTACGGTCCACTTTGAGTTTAATTGAAGGCATGTTGACTGGTGGAATTGGAGATTTATGGAGATCTCCCCTAACAAATTGTCCCTAATTTCCTGCGCCCCTCACGTAGGGGAGGCCCTGCACTATCACAGAGGTCCCCAGGCGAATCGGCAGGCTGTGCTGACCCCCCGCCCTTCACACAAACACGCACTAGCGAGGTGTGGGGACAGAGGGCGTTTCCAGACGAATACTCCCCTGTACGTCAACTGACAGGGGAATAGGTCCTTTCACGGCACGGAAGATAAAGGTTAGAGTGGTAGAAAAAGGTCTGAAAACTTACTGCTGACTCTTTCTTCACACCAAGCCCCTCAGCAGCATTCGGGGTTCCTAAGGGAGGTCCGATACTGTAGGAGAGGCTCAATGTGTCGATTGAATCAACAGAATTGTCAGTTGGAGAATGGAGTCAGGTGCTTGTGATTTTCAAGGTTGGTGGGAAGGTGGGAGAGGTCCCAGAACTAGCGAATCAGCTATGTCCGTTTGATCTCCGGCTTCCCCGTCGCTCTGCGTGTCTGCTCTCTGTGGTGGTCCTGGCTCCAATGGCTTCGCCCACGGTTTGGTGGGAGTAGGTGGCGTGCTGTGGACGCAGCGGTAGTATCGTTCATCCAAGGCCGTCCCTCCCTCTTGGAGGTGGGGCGTAGCTTGCGGATGACGCATGCGGCACTCGTGGCCAATGAGGTGGCCACGCAACACGCACTCCAACTTATAGAAGAGGAGTGCAACAGACTTGGACTCAAGATAAATCCAGCCAAGTCGAAAGCGATGGCCATCTGCACAGACACACCAGACAAGACGCTCTCCATACAAAACACGCCGGTAGTCTGGACCAACGCCCACCAGTGTCTTGGAATCTGGTTTGACCAGAAACTCACCTTCAAGCCGCAACTCGAGAATCTCAGGCACAGGACGAAGAGCAGACACAATATAATGAGGTCGCTCACCAGCAAATCCGCAGGAGCAAACCTTCATGTGCTCAAAGCCTACTACACAGCCGCCATCAGATCGCTGGTAGATTACAGTGCTCCAGCACTCATTGGACTGAGAGAAGACCAAATAGCTAAGCTAGAAGTCATCCAAAACAATGCTTTCAGGACCATGCTCGGAGCACCCATGTGGACCAGAATTTGCAATCTGCAAATGGAAACCGAGCTACCACCCCTGGCAGTACGAGTCAAGCAGGTGACAGCCGGTCTCCTCGCCAAAATCTGCAGAGCAGACAAGCCCACAGCTGCCAAGATTCGAATCAGTGCCTCCCTCTACCTCGACCACAGAGTGCGAGGGGCCACCTGGTCGCACGAGGCAAGCGAGGTCATCCGACACCTGCAAGCAGAAACACTCGTCAAGAACAACCAAGACACACGAGACAATGGTTACACTGTTCCTCCACCATGGAGCCCTCCACCAGCCACACTCAAATTCACCGACCTCGGCGACAGTAAAGCCAACCTCCAGAAGGAGGACCTGAAAAAAATATCTCTCCAAGCCATAGCCACCGAGACACCGGCTGATGCAGCATCATACTTCACAGACGGCTCGGTGGACCCAAAACATCATAGATCCGGAGCGGCCTTCTACACCCAAGGTCAGACCCTCCAATGGAGACTTTCCAACGACTGCTCCACCCTACAAACAGAACTGGTAGCAATCTCAAAGGCCCTACAACACGCTGCAACACAACACAACAAGTCCGTCATAATTCACACCGACTCGAAATCGGCCATGCAGGCGCTGCAACACAGTCAACCAAGAGACAACGTCCACATCATCACCTCGATCCTCGCACAGCTACAGGAATTCCAAAGCCAAAACCGACCAGTCGTCTTACACTGGATTCCCAGTCATGTAGGAATCGGAGGAAACGACGTGGCAGACGAAGCAGCCAAGGCAGCTACACGCTCTAGTAGCGTACACATCCAAGTTCCAGCAAGTGTGCAACAGATCAAGAATCACCTCAGAAAGACTACCAAGCTCCACATCAAAAAGAGCTTCCTTCACGCACTCAACGCTGGTTCCCAATCAGCCAAATGGTACCTGGCGGCCACAAAAGGGGAACCACCTTTCGCAGACAAGAAAACTCCAAGACAAACCCAAGTCAGCCTTCACCGACTACGACTAGGGTACAAGTGCTCCTCGCAGATGATCGGAAACGACGTCATGGAATGCACCTACTGTCAGGAGCCAGCAGCCAACCCACTTGAACACTATCTCCTCGATTGCGAGGTCACACAAAGCCTCCGAAACAGAACTCAAATCTCCCAAGAAACACACACAACACCAGCGGCCACTCTAACCCGAAAGGCCCATACAGACCACATTCACCACCTACTCCGGGTCATCACACGATACCCACCACCCAGATAGCTCAGAAAGCATCCTCTCCCAGCAAGTGCGGACCCCAGTTCGGGGGGCGCGCCACTCCGAGGCTGACCACGTCCAAGAGTGGGGGCCGGTGGTAAGCGTCCACTGATCGGGGGTCCGCTCACACTTGCAACCTGCAGTATCCCTCCAATCTGCAGGTGGGACCACCTCCAATCCCAATCCGGTCTGGCTGCTCCTGGAGCTCCAGCCGGAACCACCAAACGGGCCGCCTATAGGCAAAGGCCCGTGTCGGACTACGGTCCGACAATCTATACAACAACAACAACCAGGCCGCCCGTATTGACTATTTCGTCGTCGAGATGGCCCGTACTAAACAGACTGCCCGCAAGTCCACTGGAGGCAAGGCTCCACGGAAGCAGCTTGCCACCAAGGCAGCTCGCAAGTCCGCCCCAGCCACCGGTGGTGTCAAGAAGCCCCATCGTTACAGGCCCGGAACCGTCGCCCTTCGTGAGATCCGTCGTTACCAGAAGAGCACAGAGCTACTCATCAGGAAGCTGCCCTTCCAGCGCCTGGTGCGTGAGATCGCCCAGGATTTCAAGACTGACCTGCGCTTCCAGTCGTCTGCCGTCATGGCTCTGCAGGAAGCCTCTGAGGCTTACCTGGTGGGTCTTTTCGAGGACACCAACCTGTGTGCCATTCACGCCAAGCGCGTTACCATCATGCCCAAGGACATCCAGCTGGCCCGGCGCATCCGCGGAGAGCGTGCTTAAGTCCTCTTCCTTGGGGAAAAAGAAAAAGCACAACAAAACCTACCAGACATCTATAACTCGGCCCTTCTCAGGGCCAAAGAACTGTTCTGAAGATAATTGTCATGACAATCGAAATGGTTGGTGGTAGGAGAGCGTTAATTTCGGTTACCCAAATCGCCTAACGGTAAGTTGGTAACATTCGTGCAGGCACGAATGTATAGTAGGTCATCAATTCGGGAGGTGGGTGGGTGCAACAAACAAGAGCTAGTAACAAATAAATATATAAAGAATAAGTAAGTAAATAAATAAAAAAAATAAAAGAAAATACAATAAAATACAATAAAATAAAATAAATTGTTTACATGAAATAGGCGTGCTGCAAACATGAAATGAAGCCCAAACACACTCCATGTATGTCACTTTGCAGTGGGTGTAAAAGTACTCCACGCAGAATTTATTTATTTATTTATTATGTTTCGATTTAGTCCGGTTTCTACGCCAATAGAGAATGCAGATTATTATAATTTTTTTTTTTTTTTATTTCCCTCTCAATATATCACTGTCGGTAACTGTCTCTTTAACATGTAACTGTGGCTCCGATGGAGCCGATTAAGTTGTAGTAGTGGGATGGCGTGTTTGTTGTGCACAAGTAACTTCTTACTTGGAAGAGGTGTACTTGGTGACAGCCTTGGTGCCCTCAGACACGGCATGCTTGGCCAGTTCACCGGGCAGCAAGAGTCGGACAGCTGTCTGGATTTCCCGACTTGTAATGGTGGAGCGTTTGTTGTAGTGCGCCAGGCGGGAAGCCTCGGCAGCGATGCGCTCGAAGATGTCGTTCACGAAAGAGTTCATGATGGACATAGCTTTGGATGAGACTCCTGTGTCGGGGTGCACTTGCTTCAGTACCTTGTAGATGTAGATGCTGTAGCTTTCCTTCCTCCTGCGCTTCTTCTTCTTGTCACCCTTGGCAATGGCCTTCTGGGCCTTTCCAGCCTTCTTGGCAGCCTTTCCGGAAGTTTTGGGAGGCATGGCGGCACAGTTACTCGTGGCGCGGAGCGAGAGAATTGAAAACCGGCCCGACTAACTTTTCCTTATATACCGAGCGGGCCGCTCAGGATCAGACTGGCTGCAGCTACGGCTCTCTTACATTGGTTGGGTCCGCGAGACGGCCACCTGGCCTGATCCTGAGCTTGGTATAAAAGACCAAGGTGGCCCGAGGAAATTTAACTCCTATCACGAAAAGCAGCAGCAGCAGCAACATGTCAGGACGCGGCAAGGGAGGCAAGGTGAAGGGCAAGTCAAAGTCCCGTTCTAGCAGGGCCGGACTCCAGTTCCCCGTGGGTAGGATCCACCGTCTCTTGCGTAAAGGCAACTATGCTGAGCGTGTTGGTGCAGGTGCCCCTGTGTACCTTGCAGCCGTCATGGAGTACCTGGCAGCAGAAGTGCTCGAGCTGGCCGGTAACGCCGCCCGCGACAACAAGAAGACCCGCATTATCCCGCGTCATCTTCAGCTTGCAATTCGCAATGACGAGGAGCTGAACAAGCTCCTATCTGGAGTCACCATTGCCCAAGGGGGTGTCCTTCCTAACATCCAAGCTGTGCTCCTCCCCAAGAAGACAGAGAAGAAATAAGAACCCAAGGTTCGTTCACACAAGACAACCTAACCAAACAGGCTCCTTTCGGAGCCACAGGATATCACTTAAAGAGAGAAATATACGACATCAACGTTTTGCAGGATAACACTCTATTTTACGTGTAATTAGCATAGTATTGTGGAAATAGAGTGAAATTGATTTAGAATGGTGTAGATGTGAAGGGCGGTTGTGGGGGCCTGGGGTGGGGGACTTAAACGGGACTTAGAAGGGCGCAAGAAGCAGCTTTAGCAGCAGCAGCAGCAAGGGATGAGACCTTATTTTCACTCTGGTTCATTGACAGTACACATTTACCAGCAGCATACATTGGAGTCATATTGTAATTGTAGACTAATCAGTGTGGGCTAGCTAGCCAATTTGGGATAAACAGCAAGAATGTAATGTCCTCAATGAAGTAATGACATAGTTCAAGATGTCTTTGACAGTGTCACATTCAATAATATAGTGCTTTAAAGGTGTATCACAAAGTTTACATGCTGAGTGTTCCGGTATGGGTACAGCGTTACTAACTAGCCAGATGTGTCTGTATCCTAACCTAATTCTGGCCACGACTACATCACACAGGCAAGTTGTTTGGACACTCTTCCTAGCCCCCTTGGTCCCTGTTCACCTACCTACTGTAGCAGTAAGTAGGTACCTGTTGTAAATCGAAAGGTTGCCAATTCGTAATCAGGGAAAGTTGATTGAGCTTCTAAACTTGAACTGACATAATCCGAGGAGTGGTGATCCGAGGATCACAGACACTATCTCTCCCACTACAACTCCCTTCCTAACCTCCTGCTCCTTCCTCTGTCCTCCCCAAATTTAACCATGCTATCGCAAAGGTAATAATACAGGTAGAGACAACAACATATTTTCCTATTGTCTTATTATATATTAATAACAGAAACGCTGCCGCCATCCCGGAGGCTATACATTGTCTCACTGTTCATTACCTCCACAATTCTTCCTCTTACTTCTTCTTCCATCAATACTTTATTAACGGTGTATGTAAGTTTCACCATGTATTGCACTACAGCGGTAGAGCAAAGTATATTTTGTTAGCAATAAACCAAAAGCATATTTTATGGCCTAATCATCACTACATAGAACACCACCCATAAAGCATGATACTAGTAGACCACAAACTGCTATAAACACCCAAAGCATATTTTATTGCCTAATCATCACTACATAGAACACCACTCATAAAGCATGATACTATTAGACCACAAACTGCTATAAACCCCAATAATATAATAGACTATACTAGTGACTATAATTGTGTTACCCAATATTTTACGAAATAATACTATAAAAAATAATAATAAACACACTATTAGTGTATATTAGTTGAATGCACAATCTGATGAGAAGTAAAAAAAAAAACAACAACATAACAATAACCTATAAAGAGTGTAGAGTATTTTTGTGCAAACTATTATACTAGTAGATGGTCTAAGATAACTGTATGTGAAGGAAAAGGTGTGCTCTCCACTCAAACTTTCTTTTTATGAAATCTCCAACTCCCCAGCTGAGCGGTACGCCCAATGGGAAACACAACGTGGCACATAACACGCCGCCCACCAGCTCTGGCTCGGTGAATAGGAATCAGTAATCGGGCGGAGTATAAACAACACCGCCGCCAATGTGCTCCTCCCATCTCTGAGGAAATCTGGTGGACAACTTAGTATTATATTAGTATGTAATAATAATAACAATAATAAAAATAATAATAATAATAATAATAATACTAATAATAATAAGAATAATAATAATATTAATAATAATAATATTAATAATAATAACATGCAATTACATTTTATAACACATACTAACAAAATAGTGTATAGCCTACTATACTTAACTATAATAGGTTAGGTTGCGTAGGAGGATCTAAAAAGTACAGTAGTATATACACACACACACACACATACATATAGACAACAAACTAAATTAGAAACCACACGCCAGTGAAGTTATCAAATCCTCCAGTTTCCGTCTCCACCTCCTACGCCGACTCAAGTCCCTCGGTGTTCCTGCACACGAGCTCCTCAGTGTTTACACAACATTCATACTTCCCAAGCTCACCTGGTCTTCTTCCCTAAATGCCACACAACGTAAACACCTAGAAAAAGTGCAAAAGAGGCCATGCAAGATTATTCTCTACCCTTCCTACTCCACATATCAAGAAGCGCTCAACACACTGACCGACCCTTTAGACTCTCACTGACCATCACCACGACCTCATCTGCAAACTTGGTAAGAAGCTTCTACACCATCCCCGACACCGGCTCCTACTACCACCTGAGATCCCTAGTCCGAGAATTGCTCTTCGACACCACAACCGCATCCAGCCCATACGTGCACGAACTGATCTCTATAAGAACAGCCCAGTCCCAACCATTGTAAAAATTATCGATAACTTGTAATAAATCAGTGTACTCACTCCCAGTAAACACTACTCCTTGCACTGTCACTATGTTGAAATGAACTGTAGTTTGAGCTTTTCCCCAGCTAGCTATTATATGTCTTATTTGTGTCACTCATGTTACTTGTATATTATTTGTAATTCGTAACCCATTCCCCAAATATGTAACTGTATATTTTCAGCCTTCTGGCTGCCAAGCACTTTCAATAAACCGTTAATTATTATTATTATTATTATTATTATTATTTATATGTTGGCCCATACCAACTCACTCCCCTGAACCCTCCTCCCCACCGGACTATCAACAAGTTCTTGCCATAAGGTACTACCTCATTTGTCAAAGGAATGGAACCAGTGATGAATAGTGGTGAACAGTGCTTAACTCAGTGAAAAACAACTCGGCAGTTGAGTCTTACCCAAGCTAGCTAACCACCTTCACACAGTGAGGTCCCAGGTACCCGGTTATACGTCCCCTGAGACTCCACGATAGAGAGGCCTGGGACCACACCTCACCCACTTGAATGAGTGAGTCATGTGGACCACGTGGTGTCCCCAAGATGCTACGACACCACGTAGTGAATGTTTTGCTACAGCATCATCATGTGAAGTTCCTCATAACACCATCTGTGAGGTAACTGCTACATCATCAGGCCCCTCATAACGCCATCTGTGAGGGAGTTACTACACTACGTGTCTGGTGTTCAACACCTCACCTTACATGATCTATGCGTGCAAACATTAATCTGTATGTTCACTGTGTGCTCCTTCACCTTTCTCTAATTAGGGCTTTTGTTAAACCACCAATGTATGTACTAAGTCAATTGTGTCCAATGTATACTTTCGAAAAGCCCTTGTTTGGGTTAGGTAGGAGAGAGTAGTCGTCATTATTGTCCAAGCCACATTATTTATTTCTATATATAAGTAATGTAGGCTGGTTTTTAAATACCTCAATCCCCTAACGGTGCCGTTTGTATATTAAGAAATACCGAAGCCATACAGTACAACACCAGCGAATATGAAGTATCACTGTAACCGGCAACTGTTACTCACTCATACCTACATACATATATAGAGTCTTTACAGAATGATAGCAGACAAGGGGAAGACGAACAACAAGAGGAGAAGAGTTAGAAGAAAATCAACTTCAAGCTAAGAAGAAGAATACCAAGACATTTCCTCCAAACAAGAAAACAACACACACACAATCAAGCCGACCAAACACTGAGAAACCATGGCGGAACCCAACATGCACCGGACGCTTGACCTGACTCTATCCTGCCGCATCCAGGCGAGTTGCTGCTTAAAGTCCCTCACGCAAGCGCTGTTTAGCCACTGCACCTATTCTATCCTCCTAAAATTCACTTCAATCCCCCCTGCCACTAGCATGTTATGTATGTATGTATGTATGTATGTATGTATGTATGTATGAATGAATGCTAACTGCAACTTTGCGTATTAAAACTCATTACTCTTACTGAAGTAATATAGTGCGTGGTTATGTTATGTCATGTTAGGATAGATTATAAACTACATTGGGTTACATTTCGTGAGGTTCGGTGACGCTACAGGAAGTTAGGTGAGGTACCTGGAGGTTAGGTGAATGTTGACTGACTGACTGACAATTATTAGGAAGTGGTTCCAACACGTTCACACACAACCTATACTCATACCACAAGTCCAGAATTAGAGAGGATCATGTTATTGGATATATTTTCAACGATTTACTCAGTGTCTAACCAACTCTTTAGCGATTTAAATGTGGACCTAAAATTAGGTCCGTATATTTGTTTGTCGTGGTGGTGGTGGTGGTGTGCGCCCGTCCATCAGGTTGATTAACCACCAAACCCATAAAGGGTGCGGCCCTGCCGTTTCAGGGCATAAACCACATCCATGGCGGTGACGGTCTTCCTTTTTGCGTGCTCGGTGTAGGTGACGGCGTCACGGATGACGTTCTCCAGAAACACCTTGAGGACGCCGCGGGTCTCCTCGTAGATGAGGCCGGATATACGTTTAACACCTCCACGCCGAGCTAGACGACGAATGGCGGGCTTGGTGATACCCTGGATGTTGTCACGAAGCACCTTACGATGACGCTTGGCGCCACCCTTTCCAAGTCCCTGGCCTCCTTTGCCTCGTCCAGTCATGTTGTTGTGGTTGCTACTACAGGTGGTCCTGGTGTGGCTTCGCCCACGGTTTGGTGGGAGTAGGTGGCGTGCTGTGGACGCAGCGGTAGTATCGTTCATCCAAGGCCGTCCCTCCCTCTTGGAGGTGGGGCGTAGCTTGCGGATGACGCATGCGGCACTCGTGGCCAATGAGGTGGCCACTGAGGTGGAGAATGTCTGTATATAAGCCCGCCCGCCTGCCGGGCCGCCCCGGCCACTCATCACATCGCTCCTGAACGAAGAAGACCTCTCAACAAGACCTCCTGCTGGACCCGGAACTCTGAAGACCGCCCTCTCCTTGTACCATTGTTGGCCATCTTCCCGGACCGGACCACCCACGACTGTCATCGTCCACAACAACTCACGAGCGTTCTCGGTTTATCGAGCATTAGCTTGCCCTCCCCACTGGTGGTGTGAGTGACCCACACTTCAGCTGGAGAGCAGTTATAGCGCGATATTCCCGGCGTGGTTTGAGCCCTTTTCCTTCTACTACCATTTTTCCTTTTTCGCTCTGGCCTAGGGACCTGCACCCTCAAAAGTGTATTCGTCCTGCGGTCCCCCCCTGTAACTGTTCACCTCCCTCCCAGGAGATTGTGAACACGAAAGGGGGTCGGAGCAAAACCCTCCCCAGCCGAGTCTTTCCAGGAAAACCGTGATCGTGCGGGTCCACCTGGAAAGAGGGTAGCCATCCTTATCCTTCCCAAATAGGCACACTTAGCTCACGTCTATAAGTGAGCAGTCACATACACTAGGAAGTAGGCTTCCCCAATCGGGGCTCCGTGAGAGAAGCTCAGGAACCACTCTACGACCACCAGCTAGTGGGGAGTGCTGTAATTCCTTTGCTATTTACTCAACCGGAATAGGCAGGATCTAAAAAAAAAAAAAAAAAAAAAAAAAAAAAAAAAAAAAAAAAAAAAAAAAAAAAAAAAAAAAAAAAAAAAAAAACAACCCGGTTATGGAGCGCGTACGCCCTCCTAACCGCGATCCCCGCCTGAACCGCCAACCTGACGACCCGAACCACGACAGGCTTCGCACAGAGAAAGCAGACCAGTTACGCGCCTTCAACGAAGCCCTGAAAAGTAGGAACTCTGCCACCACCTCCAACAACTCCACCACCACCACCACCTCCACCACCACCACCACTGCTACCGCTACTGAGGACAACTGGACGAAGGTAGAAAATAAGAAACGCCGACGTGCTTTTTCGGGAAACGATTGCCGTCAAGCAGCCCCCAAGGCACCCATCACCACCACCAGCTCACCTCCAACGACACTGCCAAAATTCCGGATCACGAAAACGGACGCAAAAACAACATATGCCGCCGTCACAGAGATGGAAAAGCAAAACCCACTGGCCAAGTTCTCAGTGCGGCCCAACCTAAAGGGGGAGATGATCGTTCACCCCAAAGACAAGAACTCCGCCATCACCCTCGACACTTACCTACAAAACACCACCACCATTACTTCAACCAAGCTAGACCCCGCCCAGAAACTGATGAAGTCGGTAGTCCTCCGGTACCCAAAGGAACTACCTCTCGAACCCCTGGAGAACCACCCGAAGATCCTAAAAGCCGAGAGATGCTCTCCCCTGTCCGACAAGACGGCCACCACGAAACAAGTCCTCATAACGCACTACGGCTCACCCCCCAGCACCATAGACCTCAAAACCTGGGGGATCTACGAAGTGAGGCCCTTCGTCCCAGAGCCCCTGCGATGCTTCAGATGCCAGAAATACGGGCACCATCAGACAAGGTGCACGTACAGGGAAATCTGCGCAGTCTGCGCACAGAAGCACGGCACACAGTCCTGCCTCAACAAGCTGAAAAATGGGGAAAAAATTGCCCCCAAGTGTGCCAACTGCGGGGGCAAACACCACGCCTGGAATCCTGGATGCTCCGAGAGAACAAAGAGGGTCCAGGCAAACCGACCAGCAGCAAGACCGGCCCCCACCGCCTACACACCAGCCCCACCAAGTACCTTTGTGTGGGGAACCCAAAGGCCCAAACAACAAAGACAACCTCCTCAGCCAGTCAACACCCAAAGTGCAGCCCAGTTTCCTGGCCTCACTACAGCCACACCTCAGCCACCCAAGCAGCAGAGAACGACAACCACGAGAAAGACAAAAGAAGCACACACCAAGGCACCAGAAGGAATGATACACATATCAGACCTAGCCAATGTACTGACGACCTTCGCGGAGGGCCTAGCCGGACTACTGGGCCACAAGATCCAACCCACACAGCTCCAAATACTCATGGGGAGCGTCCTCGGGCAAGTCGCCACAGCCCCAGCCACCTCAGTGGAGGAAGCCACGCCGGTCCGCACACGAGTAACAGCCGAGGTACACTCTACACCGAAGAAGGCCACCAGAGAACCCAAGACACCGACAGCTCCCAAGATACCGACAGCTCCCAGAAAGAAACTGGACGTTTCAACTCCCCTGAACCGAACCACGGCCCAGAAGGCAAAAACCACAGAACACGAAGACATGGACCTGATTCAGTTGGAATCGAACTTGGACATCTCCATCGAGGACCACCAGAAGTCCCCGATGAAACAGTGGTGGAAAACGTCAGCACCCTGAACATCCTAACATGGAATGCCCAGGGCATCAAAAACAAGAAACACCTCCTACAAGAAGCAGCAGCCAAGGACAAGCTTGACATCATACTCCTACAAGAAACACTTCTACAAGAACACCACGGTTTCAAATTCAGCGGTTACAAGACATACAGGAGGCATTTCACGCAGGCGTCAACAAGAGGATGTATGATCTTGGTCAAGTCAAGCATACCCTCCGCTGATGTCACGCAGCAATTTCCATGTGGGGAAAACATCGAGACACAGGCCGTCCAAGTAACCCTCCAAGAACGGGAATTAACTGTTCACAACATCTACAAGAACCCAAGGGGCTCACTGGAGGTTACTCAATTATTTGCTTCGGCCGCCGACCACGCCACACTCATAGGAGGGGATTTCAACGCACATCATCCCTTCCTAAACTCGGCAAGCCCCACAAATGAAGACGGCCTACACCTATACACCACCTTTCAAGATACACCCGAGATCTGCCTCCTGAACACCGGAGAGCCCACCCACACTAGGGGAGGAAGGCTAGATCTAACCTTCGTCTCCAGTGCACTACAGCCTTCGGCCTCCTGGCAGATACACCCCACGCTGACCAGTGACCACTTCGCCACCCTAACAACGCTGAAGGTGAACAAACTCCCCACCCCACCCCCCCCCGAGATGGAGATACAACACTCAAAAGGCAGACTGGGGACTCTTCAAGAAACACCTGGCTAAGTGGCGCGAAAAATCACAGCCGGCCGGCGCAGCACCCGCGGATGAGACAACCCTCCACCACCAATTGGTCGAGGCGTTTCACCTAGCGGCAGAAGAGGCTATCCCAAAAACAAAACCCACATCAAGACAGTACAATGATTACTGGTACTACTGTCCCAGGGTGAAAGAACTCAACCACAGAGGGAACATGGCCCGAAGAAACTACAGGAGACATCCCACGGCAACAAACAGACATCTCCTGCAAGTCATAGTCAAGGATACCAGGGAAGAGAAGGAAGAAATTAAAAACGCAAGCTGGCTCAAGTGGTGCTCCGAACTGAACGAGCACACCACCCTTGGCAAGATGTGGGCCCAGATCCGAAGGGCATCTGGGAAGGCAACACCACCACCACCAACTCATCCCAACCCAGAAGAGGAAGCCGAGAGACTTGCAAAACTGTTCTCTGACCGAGCAGCAACGAAGAACCTCCCGAGACAGGCGGAGGAGACACAACGGCGTCTGCGACAGGTCAGACTCCAGATGATCGAAGAGGCCTGCAACAGTGAAGATGACACTGACAGACCATTCAACCAGCAAGAACTCCAGAAGTCGCTAAAACGAAGCAAGGATACAGCCCCAGGGGCCGACAGGATAACCTACTCCATGCTTTCTCATGCCGGTACAGCCGGACACGAGGCTCTGCTGCAAGCCATCAATGCTTCGTGGACAGCACAAAGACTCCCACCGGAATGGAAGAAGGCAGATATACAGCCCATTCCGAAGCCCAGAGAACCAGACAAGCCGAGGCCCATCTCCCTTCTCAGCTGCATAGCGAAGACCGGAGAAAGAATGGCTCTCAACCGACTCAAGTGGAAAGTAGGCAGCCCACACCCTCACATCTTTGCTTACACCGAGAACACCAGCACAGGCAACAACATCGCCGAGATACTCAGCACAGTGGACAACAAACCAGCTCTGGTGGTCTTCCTCGACCTGGAGAAAGCCTTCGAACTAGCAAATCCCTTGGCCATTACAACTACGCTCGCTAAAAAAGGCGTCAAAGGAAGGTTGCTGGGGTGGATCCAGAACTACCTCACACAGAGAGAAGCACGAGTACGCTTTCAGGGAGCAACCTCAAGCTACAGGGTCCACGAAAACGGAACCCCACAAGGAGGCATCCTCAGTCCAATGCTGTTCAACGTCCTGATGGAAAATCTAGTCAAACTTCCCTTCAGACAAACAGCCAAGCTCCTATGCTATGCAGACGACTTACAGCTTATAGTAAGAGGATCGAACAGACCAGCCAACACGCAACACGCACTCCAACTTATAGAAGAGGAGTGCAACAGACTTGGACTCAAGATAAATCCAGCCAAGTCGAAAGCGATGGCCATCTGCACAGACACACCAGACAAGACGCTCTCCATACAAAACACGCCGGTAGTCTGGACCAACGCCCACCAGTGTCTTGGAATCTGGTTTGACCAGAAACTCACCTTCAAGCCGCAACTCGAGTATCTCAGGCACAGGACGAAGAGCAGACACAATATAATGAGGTCGCTCACCAGCAAATCCGCAGGAGCAAACCTTCATGTGCTCAAAGCCTACTACACAGCCGCCATCAGATCGCTGGTGGATTACAGTGCTCCAGCACTCATTGGACTGAGAGAAGACCAAATAGCTAAGCTAGAAGTCATTCAAAACAATGCTCTCAGGACCATGCTCGGAGCACCCATGTGGACCAGAATCTGCAATCTGCAAATGGAAACCGAGCTACCACCCCTGGCAGTACGAGTCAAGCAGGTGACAGCCGGTCTCCTCGCCAAAATCTGCAGAGCAGACAAGCCCACAGCTGCCAAGATTCGAATCAGTGCCTCCCTCCACCTCGACCACAGAGTGCGAGGGGCCACCTGGTCGCACGAGGCAAGCGAGGTCATCCGACACCTGCAAGCAGAAACACTCGTCAAGAATAACCAAGACACA
>NW_024729970.1:0-17557 GCF_018991925.1 Homarus americanus | reverse complement strand
TAATTGTGACCGGGGAACGCTACTTCTGGGCCACCAGGACAATAAAGCAGTCCTAGACTTTGCTATATTTCACACAAAGCCTGTTCAACGAGCTTATGGCGCCGTGAACCTCTAATGGGGACCACCCATGCCGCTTAGGTGATCAGAGCAACGTTTTACCAAATGCGGCTTCGAAACACGAGGATCCATATATATTTCATTAGCCCAAAAAAGCAAGCGGACTTCTCCATATAATCAACACCTCACCCCACCAGGATTTCAACCCACAATCTTATAATTGTGACCGGGGAACGCTACCTCTGGGCCACTAGGACAATAAAAGCAGTCCTAGACTCTACTATATTTCACACAATGCCTGTTCAACGAGCTTATGGCGCTGTGAACCACTATAGATGACCACCCGTGGCGCATAGGTGATCAGAGCAACGTTTAACCAAATGCGGCTTCGAAACCCGAGGATCCATATATATTTCATTAGCCCAATAAAGCACGCAGACTTCTACATATAATCAACGCCTCACCCCACCAGGATTTGAAGCCACGATCTTATTATTGTGACCGGGGGACGCTACCTCTGGGCCACCAGGACAATAAAAGCAATCCTAGACTCTACTATATTTCACACAAAGCCTGTTCAACGAGCTTATGACGCTGTGAACCACTATAGGGGACCACCCGTGCCACTTAGGTGATCAGAGCAACGTTTAACCAAATGCGACTTCGAAACCCGAGGATCCATATATATTTCATTAGTCCAATAAAGCACGCAGACTTCTACATATAATCAACGCCTCAACCCACCAGGATTTGAAGCCACGATCTTATAATTGTGACCGGGGAACGCTACCTCTGGGCAACCAGGACAATAAAGCAGTCCTAGACTCTGCTATATTTCACACAAAGCCTGTTCAACGAGCTTATGGCGTCGTGAACCTCTAATGGGGACCACCCGTGCCACTTATGTGATCAGAGCAACGTGTTACCTAATGCGGCTTCGAAACAGGAGAATCCATATATATTTCATTAGCCCAATAAAGCACGCGGACTTCTACATATAATCAACACCTCACCCCACCAGGATTTAAACCCAAGATCTTATAATTGTGACCGGGGAACGCTCCCTCTGGGCCACCAGGAAAAAAAAGCAGTCCTAGACTTGCTATATTTCACACAAAGCCTGTTCAACGAGCTTATGGCGCCGTGAACCTCTAATGGGGACTACCTGTGCCGCTTAGGTGATCAGAGCAACGTTTTAATAAATGCGGCTTCAAAACACGAGGGTCCATATATATTTCATTAGGCCCAATAAAGCACGCTGGACGCCTACATATAATCAACACCTCACCCCACTAGATTCAAACTCACGATCTTATAATTGTGACCGGGTATGCTACCTCTGGGCCACCAGGACACTAAAAGCAGTCCTAGACTCTGCTATATTTCACACAAATCCTGTTCAACGAGGTTATGGCGCAGTGAACCTCTAATGGGGACCACCCGTGCCGCTTATGTGATCAGAGCAACGTTTTACCAAATCCGGCTTGGAAACACGAGGATCCATATATATTTCATTAGCCCAATAAAGCAGTCGGACTTCTATATATAACAAACACCTCACCCCACCAGGATTCAAACCCACAATCTTATAATTGTGACCGGGGTATGCTACCTCTGGGCCACCAGTACAATATAAAGCAGTCCTAGATACTACTATATTTCACACAAAGCCTGTTAAACGAGCTTATGGCGCTGTGAACCACTATAGGGGACCACCCGTGCCGCTTAGGTGATCAGAGCAACGCTTTACCAAATGCGGTTTTGAAACACGAGGATCCATATATATTTCATTAGCCCAATAAAGCACGCGGAGTTCTAAATATAATCAACGCCTCACCCCACCAGGATTTGAAGAGACGATCGTATAATTGTGACCGGGGAACGCTACCTCTGGGCCAACAGGACAATAAAAGCATTTGTAGACTCTACTATATTTCACACAAAGCCTGTTCAACGACCTTATGGCGCCGTGAACCTCTAATGGGGACCACCCGTGCCGCTTAGGTGATCATAACAACGTTTTACCAAATGCGGCTTCGAAACAGGAGGATCCATATATATTTCATGAGCCCAATAAAGCACGCGAACTTCTACATATAATCAACACCTCACCCCACCAGGATTTCAACCAACGATCTTAAAATTTTGACCGGGGAACGCTACCTCTGGGCCACTAGGACAATAAAAGCAGTCCTAGACTCTGCTATATTTCACACAAAGCCTGTTCAACGAGCTTATGGCGCCGTGAACCTCTAATGGGGAGCACCCGTGCCGCTTAGGTGATCAGAGCAACGTTTTACCAAATCCGGCTTGGAAACAGGAGAATCCACATATATTTCATTAGCCCAATAAAGCACTCGGACTTCTACATATAATCAACACCTCACCCTACTAGGATTTAAACCCAAGATCTTATAATTGTGACCGGGGAACGCTACCTCTGGGCCACCAGGACAATAAAAGCAGTCCTAGACTCTACTATATTTCACACAAAGCCTGTTTAACGAGCTTATGGCGCCGTGAACCTCAAATGGGGACCACCCGTGCCGCTTAGGTGATCAGAGCAACGTTTTACCAAATGCGGCTTCGAAACACGAGGATCCATATATATTTCATTAGCCCAATGAAGCACGCGGACTTCTCCATATAATCAACACCTCATCCCACCAGGATTTCAACCCACAATCTTATAATTGTGACACGGGGTATGCTACCTCTGGGCCACTAGGACAATAAAAGCAGTCCTAGACTCTACTATATTTCACACAATGCCTGTTCAACGAGCTTATGGCGCTGTGAACCACTATAGGGGACCACCCGTGCCGCTTAGGTGATCAGAGCAACGTTTAACCAAATGCGGCTTCGAAACCCGAGGATCCATATATATTTCATTAGCCCAATAAAGCACGCAGACTTCTACATATAATCAACGCCTCACCCCACCAGGATTTGAAGCCACGATCTTATAATTGTGACCGGGGGACGCTACCTCTGGGCCACCAGGACAATAAAAGCAGTCCTAGACTCTACTATATTTCACACAAAGCCTGTTTAACGAGCTTATGACGCTATGAACCACTATTGGGGACCACCCGTGCCGCTTAGGTGATCAGAGCAACGTTTAACCAAATGCGGCTTTGAAACCCGAGGATCCATATATATTTCATTAGCCCAATAAAGCATGCAGACTTCTACATATAATCAACGCCTCACCCCACTAGGGTTTGAAGCCACGATCTTATAATTGTGACCGGGGGACGCTACCTCTGGGCCACCAGGACAATAAAAGCATTCCTAGACTCTGCTATATTTCACACAAAGCCTGTTCAACGGGCTTATGGCACAGTGAACCTCTAATGGGGACGACCCGTGCCGCTTAGGTGATCATAACAACGTTTTACCAAATGCGGCTTCGAAACAGGAGGATCCATATATATTTCATTAGCCCAATAAAGCACGCGAACTTCTACATATAATCAACACCTCACCCCACCAGGATATCAACCAACGATCTTATAATTGTGACCGGGGAACGCTACCTCTGGGCCACAAGGACAATAAAAGCAGTCCTAGACTCTGCTATATTTCACACAAAGCCTGTTCAACGAGCTTATGGCGCCGTGAACCATTATAGGGGACTACCCATGCCGCTTAGGTGATCAGAGCAACGTTTACCCAAATGCGGCTTCAAAACCCAAGGATCCATATATATTTCATTAGCCCAATAACGCACGCAGACTTCTACATATAATCAACACCTCACCCCACCAGGATTATACCCAAGATCTTATAATTGTGACCGGGGAACGCTACCTCTGGGCCACCAGGAAAAAAAAGCCGTCCTAGACTCTGCTATATTTCACACAAAGCCTGTTCAACGAGCTTATGGCGCCGTGAACCTCTAATGGGGACCACCCTGGCCCCTTAGGTGATCAGCGCAACGTTTTACCAAATGCGGCTTCAAAACACGAGGGTCCATATATATTTCATTAGCCCAATAAAGCACGCGGACTTCTACATATAATCAACACCTCACCCCACCAGGATTCAAACCCACGATCGTATAATTGTGACCGGGCTATGCTACCTCTGGGACACCAGCACAATAAAAGCAGTCCTAGACTCTACTATATTTCACACAAAGCCTGTTCAACGAGCTTATGGCGCCGTGAACCTCTAATGGGGACCACCCGTGCCGCTTAGGTGATCAGAGCAACCTTTTACCGAATGCGGCTTCGAAACACGAGGATCCATATATATTTTAATAGCCCAATAAAGCACGAGGACTTCTACATATAATCAACACCTCACCCCACCAAGATTTGAACCCACGATCTTATATTTGTGAACGGGGGACGCTACCTCTGGGCCACCAGGACAATAAAAGCATTCCTAGATTGTGCTATATTTCACACAAAGCCTGTTCAACGAGCTTATGGTGCCGTGAACCACTATAGGGGACTACCCGTGCCGCTTAGGTGATCAGAGCAACGTTTACCCAAATGCGGCTTCAAAACCCGAGGATCCATATATATTTCATCAGCCCAATAAAGCACGCGGACTTCAACATATAATCAACACCTCACCCCACCAGGATTTAAACCCAACATCTTATAATTGTGACCGGGGAACGCTACCTCTGGGCCACCAGGAAAAAAAAGCAGTCCTAGACTCTGCTATATTTCACACAAAGCCTGTTCAACGAGCTTATGGCGCCGTGAACCTCTAATGGGGATCACCCGTGCCGCTTAGGTGATCAGAGCAACGTTTTACCAAATGCGGTTTCAAAACACGAGGGTCCATATATATTTCATTAGCCCAATAAAGCACGCGGACTTCTACATATAATCAACACCTCACCCCACCAGGATTCAAACCCACGATCTTATAATTGTGACCGGGCTATGCTACCTCTGGGACACCAGCACAATAAAAGCAGTCCTAGACTCTACTATATTTCACACAAAGCCTGTTCAATGAGCTTATGGCGCCTTGAACCTCTAATGGGGACCACCCGTGCCGCTTAGGTGATCAGAGCAACGTTTTACCAAATTCGGCTTCGAAACAAGGAGGATCCATAAATATTTCATTTGCCCAATAAAGCAAGCAGACTTCTACATATAATCAACACTTCACCCCACCAAGATTTGAACCCACGATCTTATAATTGTGACCGGGGAACGCTACCTCTGGGCCACCAGGACAAGAAATGCAGTCCTAGACTCTGGTATATTTCACACAAAGCCTGTTCAACGAGCTTATGGCGCCGTGAACCACTATAGGGGACTACCGGTAGCAAATTGATCAGAACAGCGTTTACCCAAATCTGACTGGCCGAGGATCCATATATGTTTCGTGGCTAATATGCAGACTTCTACATATAATCAGCACCTAACCCCACAGTTTAAACCCAAGATCTTATAATTGTTGTGACCGGAAACGCTGCCTCTGGGCCACCAGAATAATAAAACAGTCCTGGAGCTCTACTATATTATTTCACCTGGCCTGTTTTAACGAGCTTATGGCGCCGTGAACCTCTAATGGGGACCACCCGTGCCGCTTAGGTGATCAGAGCAACGTTTTACCAAATGCAGCTTCGAAACACGAGGATCCATATATATTTCATTAGCCCAATGAAGCACGCGGACTTCTCCATATAATCAACACCTCACCCCACCAGGATTTTAACCCACAATCTTATAATTGTGACCGGGGTATGCTACCTCTGGGCCACTAGGACAATAAAAGCAGTCCTAGACTCTATAATATTTCACACAATGCCTGTTCAACGAGCTTATGGCGCTGTGAACCACTATAGGGGACCACCCGTGCCGCTTAGGTGATCAGAGCAACGTTTAACCAAATGCGGCTTCGAAACCCGAGGATCCATATATATTTCATTCGCCCAATATAGCACGCAGACTTCTACATATAATCAACGCCTCACCCCACCAGGATTTGAAGCCACGATCTTGTAATTGTGACCGGGGGACGCTACCCTGGGCCACCAGAATGATAAGAGCAGTTCTAGACTCTACTATATTTCACACAAAGCCTGTTCAACGACCTTATGGCGCCATGAACCTCTAATGGGGACCACCCGTGCCGCTTAGGTGATCAGAGCAACGTTTTACCAAATGCGGCTTCGAAACACGAGGATCCATATATATTTCGTTAGCCCAATAAAGCACGCGGACTTCTTCATATAATCAACACCTCACCCCATCAGGGTTCGAACCCACGATCTTCTAATTGTGACCGGGGAACACTACCTCTGGGCCACCAGGACAATAAAAGCAGTCCTAGATTCTGCTATATTTCACACAAAGCCTGTTCAACGAACCCCGTGAACCTCTAATAGGGACCACCACGTTAAAGCAGGTGATCCATAACAGCGTTTACCGTCACGGCGAAACAAGAACGATCCATATATATTTCATTAGCCCAATAAAGCACGCGGACTTCTACATTTAATCAACACCTCACCCCACCAGGATTTGAAACCACAATCTTATAATTGTGACCGGGGGACGCTACCTCTGGGCACGCCCAAGGACAATAAAAACATTCCTAGACTCTGCTATATTTCACACAAGCCTGTTCAGCGAGCTTATGGCATCGAACCGCCTCAAGGGACTACCCGTGCGCTTAGGTGATCAGAGCAACGTTTGCCCGTCATTCAAAACTGAGATCCCATATATTTCATTGGCCCAATAACGCCGCAGACTTCTACATATAATCAACACCTCACCCCACCAGGATTTCAACCAACGATCTTATAATTGTGACCGGGGAACGCTACCTCTGGGCCACCAGGACAATAAAAGCAGTCCTAGACTCTGCTATATTTCACACAAAGCCTGTTCAATGAGCTTATGGCGTCATGAACCTATAATGGGGACCACCCGTGCCACTTAGGTGATCAGGTGCAACGTTTTACCAAATGCGGCTTCGAAACAGGAGAATCCATATATATTTCATTAGCCCAATAAAGCACGCGGACTTCAACATATAATCAACACCTCACCCCACCAGGATTTAAACCCAAGATCTTATATTTGTGACCGGGGAATGCTACCTCTGGGCCACCAGGAAAAAAAAGCAGTCCTAGACTCTGCTATATTTTCACAAAGCCTGTTCAACGAGCTTATGGCGCCGTGAACCTCTAATGGGGACCACCCTGGCCACTTAGGTGATCAGCGCAACGTTTTACCAAATGCGGCTTCAAAACACGAGAGTCCATATATATTTCATTAGCCCAATAAAGCACGTGGACTTCTACATATAATCAACACCTCACCCCACCAGGATTCAAACCCACGATCTTATAATTGTGACCGGGCTATGCTACCTCTGGGACACCAGCACAATAAAAGCAGTCCTAGACTCTACTATATTTCACACAAAGCCTGTTCAACGAGCTTATGGCGCCGTGAACCTCTAATGGGGACCACCCGTGCCGCTTAGGTGATCAGAGCAACGTTTTACCGAATGCGGCTTCGAAACACGAGGATCCATATATATTTTAATAGCCCAATAAAGCACGCGGACTTCTACATATAATCAACACCTCACCCCACCAAGATTTGAACCCACGATCTTATAATTGTGACCGGGGGACGCTACCTCTGGGCCACCAGGACAATAAAATCATTCCTAGACTCTGCTATATTTCACACAAAGCCTGTTCAACGGGCTTATGGCACCGTGAACCTCTAATGGGGACCACCTGTGCCACTTAGGTGATCAGAGCAACGTTTTACCAAATCCGACTTGGAAACACGAGGATCCATATATATTTCATTAGCCCAATAAATCACTCGGACTTCTACATATAATCAACACCTCACCCTACCAGGATTCAAACCCACGATCATATAATTGTGACCGGGGTATGCTACCTCTGGGCCACCAGGACACTAAAAGCAGTCCTAGACTCTGCTATATTTCACACATCCTGTTCAGCGAGCTTATGGCGCATTGAACCTCTAATGGGGACCACCCGTGCCGCTTATGTGATCAGAGCAACGTTTTACCAAATCCGGCTTGGAAACACGAGGATCCATATATATTTCATTAGCCCAATAAAACCTTTCGGACTTCTACATATAATCAACACCTCACCCACCAGAGATTCAAACCCACAATCTTATAATTGTGACGGGGTATCTTTACCTCTGGGCCACCAGGACAATAAAAGCAGTCCTAGATACTATATTTCACACAAAGCCTGTTCAACGACCTTATAGCGCTGTGAACCACTATAGGGGACCACCCGTGCCGCTTAGGTGATCAGAGCGACGCTTTACCAAATGCGGTTTCGAAACACGAGGATCCATATATATTTCATTAGCCCAATAATGCACGCGGACTTCTACATATAATCAACGCCTCACCCCACCAGGATTCGAACCCACGATCTTATAATTGTGACCGGGGAACACTACCTCTGGGCCAACAGGACAATAAAAGCATTCGTAGACTCTACTATATTTCACACAAAGCCTGTTCAACGACCTTATGCCGCCGTGAACCTCTAATGGGGACCACCCGTGCTGCTTAAGTGATCAGAGCAACGTTTTACCAAATGCGGCTTCAAAACACGAGGATCCATATATATTTCATTCCCCAATAAAGCACGCGGCTTCTACATATAATCAACACCTCACCCCACCAGGATTCGAACCCATGATCTTCTAATTGTGACCGGGGAACGCTACCTCTGGGCCACCAGGACAATAAAAGCAGTCCTAGACTCTGCTATATTTCACACAAAGCCTGTTCAACGAGCTTATGGTGCTGTAAACCTCTAATGGGGACCATCCGTGCCACTTAGGTGATCAGAGCAACGTTTTACCAAATCCGGCTTCGAAACACAAGGATCCATATATATTTCATTAGCCCAATAGAGCACGCGGACTTCTACATATAATCAACACCTCACTCCACCAGGATTCGAACCCACGACCTTATAATTGTGACCGAGGAACGCTACCTATGGGCCACCAGGACACTGAAGCAGTCCTGGAGCTCCTACTATATTTCACAAAGCCTGTTCCGCGACCTTGGCGCCGCCAGACCTCTAATGGGACACCGTGCAGCAGGTGATTAGAGCAACGTTTTACCGTCTGACTGAAATCTGAGGATCCATGTATATTTCGTGTAATAAAGCAGGACTACCATATAATCAACACCTCACCCAACCAGGATTCGAACCCACGATCTTATAATTGTGACCGAGGAATGCTACCTATAGGCCACGAGGACACTATAAGCAGTCCTAGACTCTGTTATATTTCACACAAAGCCTGTTCAATGAGCTTATGGCACCGTGAACCACAATAGGGGACCACCCTTGCCGCTTAGGTGATAAGAGCAACGTTTTACCAAATCCGGCTCGGAAACACGAGGATCCATATATATTTCATTAGCCCAATAATGCAGGCGGACTTCTACATATAATCAACACCTCACCCCAACAGGATATGAACCAACGATCTTATAATTGTGACCGGGGAACGCTACCTCTGGGCAACCAGGACAATAAAAGCAGTCCTAGACTCTACTATATTTCACACAAAGCCTGTTCAACGAGCTTATGGCGCGATGAACCTCTAATGGGGACCACCCGTGCCGCTTAGGTGATAAGAGCAACGTTTTACCAAATCCGGCTTGTAAACACGAGGATCCATAGATATTTCATTAGCACAATAAAGCACGCGGACTTCTACATATAATCAACACCTCACCCCACCAGGATTTGAACCCACTATCTTATAATTGTGACCGGGGAACGCTACCTCTGGGCAACCAGGACAATAAAAGCAGTCCTAGATTCTACTATATTTCACACAAAGCCTGTTCAACGACCTTATGGCGCCATGAACCTCTAATGGGGACCACCTGTGCCGCTTAGGTGATCAGGGCATCGTTTTACCAAATCCGGCTTCGAAACACGAGGATCAATTTATATTTCAATAGCCCAATAAAGCATGCTTTCTTCTACATTTAATCAACACCTCAACCCACCAGGATTTGAACCCACGATCTTATAATTGCTACCGGGGAACGCTACCTCTGGGCCACTAGGACAATAAAAGCAGTTCTAGACTCTACTATATTTCACACAAAGCCTGTTCAACGAGCTTATGGCGCTGTGAACCACTATAGAGGACCACCCGTGCCGCTTAGGTGATCAGAGCAACGTTTAGCCAAATGCGGCTTCGAAACAGGAGGATCCATATATATTTCATTAGCCCAATAAAGCATGCGAACTTCTACATATAATCAACACCTCACCCCACCAGGATTTCAACCAATGATCTTATAATTGTGACCGGGGAACGCTACCTCTGGCCACTAAGACAATAAAAGCAGTCCGAAACTCTGCTATATTTCACACAAAGCCTGTTCAACGAGCTTATGGCGCCGTGAACCTCTAATGCGCACCACCCGTGCTGCTTAGGTGATCAGAGCAACGTTTTACCAAATCCGGCTTCGAAACACGAGGATCAATATATATATCATTAGCCCAATAAAGCACTCGGAATTCTACATATAATCAACACCTCACCCCACCAGGATTCAAACCCACGATCTTATATTGTGACCGGGGAACGCTACCTCTGGGCCACCAGTACAATAAAAGCAGTCCTAGACTCTGCTATATTTCACACAAAGCCTGTTCAACGAGCTTATGGCGCTATGAACCACTATAGGAGACCACCCGTGCCGCTTAGTTGATCAGAGCAACTTTTTACCAAATGCGGCTTCGAAATACGAGGATCCATATATATTTCATTAGCCCAATAAAGCACGCGGACTTCTACATATAATCAACATCTCACCCCACCAGGATTTGATCCCACGATCTTATAATTGTGACCGTGGAACGCTACCTCTGGGACACTAGGACAATAAAAGTAGTCCTAGACTCTGCTATATTTCACACAAAGCCTGTTCAACGAGCTTATGGCGACGTGAACCTCTAATGGGGACGACCCATGCCTCTTAGGTGATCAGAGCAACGTTTTACTAAATGCGGCTTCGAAACTCGAGGATCCATATATATTTTATTAGCCCAATAAAGCACACGGACTTCTACATATAATCAACACCTCACCCCACTAGGATTTGAACCCACTATCTTATATTTGTGACCGGGGGACGCTACCTCTCGGCCACCAGGACAATAAAAGCATTCCTAGACTCTGCTATATTTCACACAAAGCCTGTTCAACGGCCTTATGGCACCGTGAACCTCTAATGGGGACCACCCGTGCCGCTTAGGTGATCAGAACAACGTTTTACCAAATGCGGCTTCGAAACACGAGGATCCATATATATTTCATTAGCCCAATAAAGCACGCGGACTTCTACATATAATCAACACCTCACCCCACCAGGATTTGAATCCACGATCTTATAATTGTGACCGGGGAAAGCTACCTCTGGGCCACCAGGACAATAAAAGCAGTCCTAGACTCTACCATATTTCACACAAAGCCTGTTCAACGACCTTATGGCGCCATGAACCTCTAATGGGGAACATGCGTGCCGCTTAGGTGATGAGAGCAACGTTTTACCAAATGCGGCTTCAAAAGACGAGGATCAATATATATTTCATAAGCCCAATAAAGCACTCGGACTTCTACATATAATCAACACCTCACCCAACCAGGATTCAAACCCACGATCTTATAATTGTGACCGGGGAACGCTACCTCTGGGCCACCAGGACAATAAAAGCAGTCCTAAACTCTGCTATATTTCACACAAAGCCTGTTCAACGAGCTTATGGCGCTGTGAACCACTATAGGAGACCACCCGTGCCGCGTAGGTGATCAGAGTAACGTTTTACCAAATGCGGCTTCGAAACACGAGGATCCATATATATTTCATTAGCCCAATAAAGCACACGGACTTCTACATATAATCAACAGCTCACCCCACCAGGATTCAGACCCACGATCTTATAATTGTGACCGGGGTATGCTACATCTGGGCCACCAGGACAATAAAAGCAGTCCTAGACTCTACTATATTTCACACAAAGCCTGTTCAACGACCTTATGGCGCCATGAACCTCTAATGGGGACCACTCGTGCCGCTTAGGTGATTAGAGTAACGTTTAACCAAATGCGGCTTCGAAACCCGAGGATTCATATATATATTTCATTACCCCAATAAAGCACGCAGACTTCTGCATATAATCAACGCCTCAACCCACCAGGATTTAAACCCACGATCTTATAATTGTGAAAGGGGAACGCTACCTCTGGGCCACCAGGAAAATAAAAGCAGTCCTAGACTCTGCTATATTTCACACAAAGCCTGTACAACGAGCTTATGGCGCCGTGAACCTCTAATGGGGACCACCCGTGCCGGTTAGGTGATCAGAGCAACGTTTACCAAATGCGGCTTCAAAACACGAGGGTCCATATATATTTCATTAGCCCAATAAAGCACGCGGACTTCTACATATAATCAACACCTAAACCCACCAGGATTCAAACCCACGATCTTATAATTGTGACCCGGGTATGCTACCTCTGGGCCACCAGGACAATAAAAGCAGTTCTAGACTCAACTGTATTTCACACAAAGCCTGTTCAACGACCTTATGGAGCCATGAACCTCTAATGGGGACCACCTGTGCCGCTTAGGTGATCAGAGCAACGTTTTACCAAATCCGGCTTCGAAACACGTGGATCCATATATATTTCATTAGCCCAATAAAGCACTCGGACTTCTACATATAATCAACACCTCACCCCACTAGGATATGAACCCACGATCTTATAATTGTGACCGCGGTATGCTACCGCTGGGCCACCAGGACAATAAAAGAAGTCCTAGACTCTACTATATTTCACACAAAGCCTGTTCAACGACCTTATGGCGCCATGAGCCTCTAATGGGGACCACCCGTGGCGCTTAGGTGATTAGAGTAACGTTTAACCAAATGCGGCTTCGAAACCCGAGGATCCATATATATTTCATTAGCCCAATAAAGCACGCAGACTTCTGCATATAATCAACGCCTCACCCCATCAGGATTTAAACCCAATATCTTATAATTGTGAAAGGGGAACTCTACCTCTGGGCCACCAGGAAAATAAAAGCAGTCCTAGACTCTACTATATTTCACACAAAGCCTGTTCAACGACCTTATGGCGCCATGAACCTCTAATGGGGACCACCCGTGCCGCTTAGGTGATCAGAGCAACGTTTTACCAAATCCGCCTTCGAAACACGTGGATCCATATATATTTCATTAGCCCAATAAAGCACGCGGACTTCTACATATATTCAACGCCTCACGCCACCAGGATTTGAAGCCGATCTTCTAATTGTGACCGGGGAACGCTACCTCTGGGCCACCAGGACAATAAAAGCAGTCCTAGACTCTGCTATATTTCACACAAAGCCTTTTCAACGAGCTTATGGCTCCGTGAATCTCTAATGGGGACCACGCGTGCCGCTTAGGTGATGAGAGCAACGTTTTACCAAATGCGGCTTCAAAACACGAGGGTCCATATATATTTCATTAGCCCAATAAAGCACGCGGACTTCTACATATAATCAACACCTCACCCCACCAGGATTCAAACCCACGATCTTATAATTGTGACCGGCGAACGCTACCTCTGGGCCACCAGGACAATAAAAGCAGTCCTAGACTCTGCTATATTTCACACAAAGCCTGTTCAACGAGCTTATGGCGCTGTGAACCACTATAAGGGACCACCCGTGCCAGTTAGGTGATCATTGCAACGTTTTACCAAATGCGGCGTCGAAACACGAGGATCCATATATATTTCATTAGCCCAATAAAGCACGCGGACT
Organism: Homarus americanus; assembly: GCF_018991925.1. Taxonomy (NCBI): domain Eukaryota; kingdom Metazoa; phylum Arthropoda; class Malacostraca; order Decapoda; family Nephropidae; genus Homarus; species Homarus americanus. The sequence continues at coordinate 3,652 of NW_024729970.1, read as the reverse complement.
TCTACATATAATCAACACCTCACCCCACCAAGATTTGAACCCACGATCTTATAATTGTGACATATATATTTCATTAGCCCAATAAAGCACGTGGACTTCTACATATATTCAACGCCTCACCCCACCAGGATTTGAAGCCCATCTTCTAATTGTGACCGGGGAACGCTACCTCTGGTCCACCAGGACAATAAAAGCAGTCCTAGACGCTACTATATTTCACACAAAGCCTGTTCAACGACCTTATGGCGCAATGAACCTCTAATGGGGACCACCCGTGCCGCTTAGGTGATCAGAGCAACGTTTTACCAAATCCGGCTTGGAAACGCGAGGATCCATATATATTTCATTAGCCCAATAAAGCACGCGCACTTCTACATAAAATCAACACCTCACCCCACCAGGATTTAAACCCACGATCTTATAATTGTGACCGGGGAACGCTACCTCTGGGCCTCCAGGAAAATAAAAGCAGTCATAGACTATGCTATATTTCACACAAAGCCTGTTCAACGAGCTTATGTCGCCGTGAACCTCTAATGGGGATCACCCGTGCCGCTTAGATGATCAGAGCAACGTTTTACCAAATGTGGCTTCAAAACACGAGGGTCCATATATATTTCATTAGCCCAATAAAGCACGCGGACTTCTACATATAATCAACACCTAAACCCACCAGGATTCAAACCCACGATCTTATAATTGTGACCGGGGTATGCTACATCTGGGCCACCAGGACAATAAAAGCAGTCCTAGACTCTACTATATTTCACACAAAGCCTGTTCAACGACCTTATGGCGCCATGAACCTCTAATGGGGACCACTCGTGCCGCTTAGGTGATTAGAGTAACGTTTAACCAAATGCGGCTTCGAAACCCGAGGATTCATATATATATTTCATTACCCCAATAAAGCACGCAGACTTCTGCATATAATCAACGCCTCAACCCACCAGGATTTAAACCCACGATCTTATAATTGTGAAAGGGGAACGCTACCTCTGGGCCACCAGGACAATAAAAGCAGTCCTAGACTCTACTATATTTCACACAAAGCCTGTTCAACGAGGTTATGACGGTGTGAACCTCTAATGGGGACCACCCGTGGCGCTTAGGTGATTAGAGTAACGTTTAACCAAATGCGGCTTCGAAACCCGAGGATCCATATATATTTCATTAGCCCAATAAAGCACGCAGACATCTGCATATAATCAACGCCTCACCCCACCAGGATTTAAACCCACGATCTTATAATTGTGAAAGGGGAACGCTACCTCTGGGCCACCAGGAAAATAAAAGCAGTCCTAGACTATGTTATATTTCACACAAAGCCTGTTCAACGAGCTTATGGCGCCGTGAACCTCTAATGAGGACCACCAGTGCTGCTTAGGTGTTCAGAGTAACGTTTTACTAAATCCGGCTTCGAAACACGAGGATCCATTTCTATTTCATTAGCCCAATAGAGCACGCACATTTCTACATATAATCAACATCTCACCCCACCAGGATTCGAACCAACGATCTTATAATTGTGACCGGGGAACGCTACCTCTGGGCCACCAGGACACTAAAAGCAGTCCTGAACTCTGTTATATTTCACAAAAAGCCTGTTCAATGAGCTTATGGCGCCGTGAACCTCTAATGGGGACCACCCGTGCCGCTTAGGTGATCAGAGCAACGTTTTACCAAATCCGGCTTCGAAAAACGAGTATCCATATATATTTCATTAGCCCAATAAAGCATGCAGATTTCTACATATAATCAACACCTCACCTCACCAGGAGTCAAACCCAAAATCTTATAATTGTGACCAGGGAATGCTACCTGTGGACCACCATGACACTAAAAGCAGTCCTAGACTCTGTTATATTTCACGCAAAGCCTGTTCAACTAGCTTATGGCGCCGTGAACGTCTACTGGGGACCACCAGTGCCGCTTAGGTGATAAGAGCAACGTTTTACCAAATCCGGCTTCGAAACACGAGGATCCATATATATTTCATTAGCCCAATAAAGCACGCGGACTTCTACATATAATCAACACCTCACCCCACCAGGATTCGAACCCACGATCTTATAATTGTGACCGGGGTATGCTACCTCTGGGCCACCAGGACAATAAAAGCAGTCCTAGACTCTGCTATATTTCACACAAAGCATGTTCAACGAGATTATGGCGACGTGAACCTCTAATGGGGACGACCCATGCCTCTTAGGTGATCACAGCAACGTTTTACTAAATGCGGCTTCGAAACTCGAGGATCCATATATATTTCATTAGCCCAATAAAGCACACGGACTTCTACATATAATCAACACCTCCCCCCACCAGGATTTGAACCCACTATCTTATATTTGTGACCGGGGGACGCTACCTCTGGGCCACCAGGACAATAAAAGCATTCCAAGACTCTGCTATATTTCACACAAAGCGTGTTCAACGACCTTATGGCGCCATGAACCTCTAATGGGGACCACCCGTGCCACTTAGGTGATCAGAGTAACGTTTAACCAAATGCGGCTTTGAAACCCGAGGATTCATATATATTTCATTAGCCCAATAAAGCACTCGGACTTCTACATATAATCAACACCTCACTCCACCAGGATTCAAACCCACGATCTTATAATTGTGACCGGGGAACGCTACCTCTGGGCCACCAGGACAATAAAAGCAGTCCTAGACTCTGCTATATTTCACACAAAGCCTGTTCAACGAGCTTATGGCGCTGTGAACCACTATAGGTGACCACCCGTGCCAGTTAGGTGATCAGAGCAACGTTTTACCAAATGCGGCTTCGAAACACGAGGATCCATATATATTTCCTTAGCCCAATAAAGCACGAGGACTTCTACATATATTCAGCGCCTCACGCCACCAGGATTTGAAGCCGATCTTCTAATTGTGACCGGGGAACGCTACCTCTGGGCAACCAGGACAATAAATGCAGTCCTAGACTCTACTATATTTCACACAAAGCCTGTTCAACGACCTTATGGCGCCATGAACCTCTAATGGGGACCACGCGTGCCGCTTAGGTGATGAGAGCAACGTTTTACCAAATGCGGCTTCAAAACACGAGGGTCCATATATATTTCATTAGCCCAATATAGCACGCGGACTTCTACATATAATCAACACCTCACCCCACCAGGATTCAAACCCACGATCTTATAATTGTGACCGGGGTATGCTACCTCTGCGCCACCAGGACAATAAAAGCAGTCCTAGACTCTACTATATTTCACACAAAGCCTGTTCAACGACGTTATGGCGCCGTGAGCCTCTAATGGGGACCACCCGTGCCGCTTAGGTGATCAGAGCAACGTTTTACCAAATCCGGCTTGGAAACACGAGGATCCATATATAATTCATTAGCCCAATAAAGCATGCGGACTTCTACATATAATCAACGCCTCACCCCACCAGGATTCAATCCCACGATCTTATAATTGTGACCGGGGTATGCTACCTCTGCGCCACCAGGACAATAAAAGCAGTCCTAGACTCTACTATATTTCACACAAAGCCTGTTCAACGACCTTATGGCGCCATGAGCCTCTAATGGGGACCACCCGTGCCGCTTAGGTGATCAGAGCAACGTTTTACCAAATCCGGCTTGGAAACACGAGGATCCATATATATTTCATTAGCC
>NW_024729969.1:0-9919 GCF_018991925.1 Homarus americanus | reverse complement strand
TTTTTTTTTTTTTTTTTTTTTAATTGGCCTCCAGCCTCCCCCAATAGCCACACCTTCGCCACCATTTATTTACCTTAATATTAAATATCCTAATACATAAGCAACTATCCTATCTGTGTTAAATTAGTTGAGCCGCAGATCGATGCGGCATTCGGTGACTGTAGCCTCATAGTCGATATCTGCAGCAGTTGACGGAGTAGGGGCAGAAGCTCTCGTTCCCCTGAGGCAGAGCAAAGCCGACCGAAGGAGAGAGAAGGACAGTCGACATCTCATCCAGGCTGTGACATAACTTCTGGGCTGCTGCTTCTGTTCGGAGATCAGCTCCGCGAGTCTGGCGTAGAAACATCTTGCGCTTGGGCCCATCCCACCAGAGGTTGTGAACACTAGCGGAGTGAAGCTGCCTTGATCGACATTTTGAATTCTCTCCCCATATGCCCTTCTCTTGTCGTTCTCGTTCCTCCTATGTGCAGCATCGAGAGCTAGGTTACGGTGACAAACGGCCATGGGATCAAAAATCCTGATGTCGAAGAAGGCTCGCTGTCCCCGCGTCCAGAATCCTCGAGCACTGACGTCCACACGGGCTTCGTTAGATGTGTTTGAAGTCCTGTGTTGGAGGATCTCGCCATCCAGTGGAAGGAGGGTCGGTTCTACCATGACGTCCCGGCAGGTTTCCTTCAACATATTTGCTGTGAGATCCCTTACCTCGTCATGCCTCATGCATATGAAGCCCCCCTTCTTGCAAACCATGGCGTGATCGCTATCATAGGAATAGCCACACACGCATTGGGAGGGCAAACCATCTACTGGCCAACCGTACCTTAGAGCAATGGCATCTGTAAATTCTTGTTTGTTAAGGCTGAAACCATTTGCCCTTATCGGTAACGTAGTTAACCAGTTCGAGGCGCCCACCTCCTGCGCTATAGCTACTTTTTTTGTCAAATTTTCTGGAACCTGCAGCAATAGTTGCTGCAACATGTCATTTTGGCAGTGCTGCCGATCTGTTGTAATGGATCTACGGATCTTATTAACTTCGCTGGTGTCCACTTCCCCTGTTGCCTTCTGGGCTATTATGTGGTCAGTGAGGGCTGCCGTGAGCTTAAGTGAATTTTGATGTTCAGAGTCAGCAATCTCCTCTGGATTAGTTAGTCCCATCCCTCCCAGTCTTGGTGGAAGTGCAAGAAGTGTTCTTTCTCTAGGGTTAAGTCGTGGTGTTTCACTAGTTTGGGAATGAACTTGACACTGATTGCTTCTTCCAAAGGGTGGAGGAGGGGTCGGATCTCAGGGATGGTACGCATCAGGTAGTTCCAACGATGCTTGACTCCATGTGTGAATGCTGCAAAGGCCGCATGTGGCTCTGTGTTAGCAATCTCCGACAGAGCATGGATTTCGCTAACCCACTCGTTCACCTTTCCCCCTACGTACTGGGTCTTGAAGTCCGTAGTGCCAATTACTGCGCCTAGATGTCTTTGGCCGTCCTTAGTTATTTTGACCTCACTTTCGCCGAAAACCTCCACAGCCCGATCATAATGATCTGGCTTCACGATGAGGAAGGATTTGCTGGCGTTTGGGTGGTACCCTATTTGTGGACCTCGCGATGTTACCAGGTCCCACCACTTTTTGATGTCCTCCACTTTTCCTGCTCCTGTGAGGTCATCAGCATATGCCACTTGTTTGACCCCAGTTGTTTCAACTTTATTTCTTGTTGGAGCACTGATAGGCCTATTGCATACATTGCCATTGCAACGGGGTCCCCCTGTGTTGTTCCCTCGGTCGACTGTAGGATGGTATCACCTCGTAGAGCCTTGTTGTTTACTATGTAGAGGTCTGAAGGATTCCTATACGAATTTTCAACATACATCGCAAAGCTAGGACACTTGATCTTGATGTTGTGCAGTGCCGCCTTTCGGTTAAGTATGTTGAATGCGTTTGAAGCATCCACCAGGAGAACGGCCTCACAATCACGCTGCTCAAATATCAATCTCATGGCGTGAATGGCCGCCTCCCCACCAGCCTGGTGGCCAGCACACACTTGTAGGTTCCCTGCTGCTGCCCTGACATCATCCTTTACCACCTCCATTATACACTTTCCGATGATCCGCCTCAGCACTTCCCCCACCCCTATAGGTCTACATCCTGGTTTCTTTTCCAGAGGAATAAGGCGGCAGGCCGTCAGAGCCTGGAGGTGATGGCAGCAAGAGGATGCAAGCTTTCTTGCAAGGGTGGCAATGGCAGTGCAGAGATCGCTTGCTACAGGGCCAAACTTGTTTGTGCTGAGGATGACTCTCCAACCGTTTGCATCCAGACCTGAAGGGCCGGCTCTGCCTCGAGTCTTCAGTGCCTTTTTCCACACCATCTCTCCTGTTATTTTCTCGAACAGGACAGCGTTTGGTGGGATATAAGCACCCTGGAGCCTGATGCCTTCATCTTCGCTTGCAGGGGGATGTTTCTCTTTCAATAGTTTTAATGTCGCTCTGTTTATTGGCATCACTCCACCGGAGGATTCATGTGTGAGAGATCTTACCGCGAGAGACACTTTTCCCACACGCATTTTGTTTCCAAATTGTCTTGCCACGTCATCGGTGTTTTGCTTTCCGTCACCTGTAGATTTTAGTCTCTCCTGCAGTGTTCTTGCTTCACATAGGAGATCATCTAGGGCCCCAGTCTGCCACATTGTCAACCTTCTCTTCATTGCTGCCACATTTTCTTTGTGCTTAGCCTTTGTGTGTGTCCTCTGACAAAATAGATGTGGTATTATTGCCAGTATTTGAAGAGCTAGGGGGGCGAGGAAGCGGTCCTGGGTGTAATCAGTCATGAAGTGAGTCATCTCCCGAATCATTTCTTTGGTGGCCGCACACTTGGGTGGTTCAAATAAGTTAGCGGGCGACCACTTGACAATTTCTGAGTAGGTTTCTTTGACCCATACGCCTGCATTTTCCATCGACATGCCATTCCACTGAGGCGGCTGTCTCTCATTCTCCTCGTGGACACCTGCTACTGAGGGAGCAGAATTTATTAGTACTACATTATCGGGTTGAGTAGACTCACTGCTATCATTTCGGATATCATCGGATAGTTGGGTCCCGGCGATATCCACTGTGGCCGCCTGTGTCGGCTCCCTGCGACGTGGGTTCCGACACTGGTCTAGCTTCCTGCAATTCACACATGGTCGGTTATTTCTCGCACAAACACAATTTGTGCAGTTTTGGTTCGGGCTAGCACAGACGCAGCAAGGAATGTTACTACTACTACTACTACTACTACTACTACTACTACTACTACTACTACTACTACTACTACTACTACTACTACTACTACTACTACTACTACTACTACTACTACTACTACTACTACTACTACTACTACTACTACTACGTGGCCTCCAGCCTCCCCCAATAGCCACACCTTCGCCACCATTTATTTACCTTAATATTAACTATCCTAATACATAAGCAACTATCCTATCTGTGTTAAATTAGTTGAGCCGCAGATCGATGCGGCATTCGGTGACTGTAGCCTCATAGTCGATATCTGCAGCAGTTGACGGAGGAGGGGCAGAAGCTCTCGTTCCCCTGAGGCAGAGCAAAGCCGACCGAAGGAGAGAGAAGGACAGTCGACATCTCATCCAGGCTGTGACATAACTTCTGGGCTGCTGCTTCTGTTCGGAGATCAGCTCCGCGAGTCTGGCGTAGAAACATCTTGCGCTTGGGCCCATCCCACCAGAGGTTGTGAACACTAGCGGAGTGAAGCTGCCTTGATCGACATTTTGAATTCTCTCCCCATATGCCCTTCTCTTGTCGTTCTCGTTCCTCCTATGTGCAGCATCGAGAGCTAGGTTACGGTGACAAACGGCCATGGGATCAAAAATCCTGATGTCGAAGAAGGCTCGCTGTCCCCGCGTCCAGAATCCTCGAGCACTGACGTCCACACGGGCTTCGTTAGATGTGTTTGAAGTCCTGTGTTGGAGGATCTCGCCATCCAGTGGAAGGAGGGTCGGTTCTACCATGACGTCCCGGCAGGTTTCCTTCAACATATTTGCTGTGAGATCCCTTACCTCGTCATGCCTCATGCATATGAAGCCCCCCTTCTTGCAAACCATGGCGTGATCGCCATCATAGGAATAGCCACACACGCATTGGGAGGGCAAACCATCTACTGGCCAACCGTACCTTAGAGCAATGGCATCTGTAAATTCTTGTTTGTTAAGGCTGAAACCATTTGCCCTTATCGGTAACGTAGTTAACCAGTTCGAGGCGCCCACCTCCTGCGCTATAGCTACTTTTTTTGTCAGATTTTCTGGAACCTGCAGCAATAATTGCTGCAACATGTCATTTTGGCAGTGCTGCTGCCAATCTGTTGTAATGGATCTACGGATCTTATTAACTTCGCTGGTGTCCACTTCCCCTGTTGCATTCTGGGCTATTATGTGGTCAGTGAGGGCTGCCGTGAGCTTAAGTGAATTTTGATGTTCAGAGTCAGCAATCTCCTCTGGATTAGTTAGTCCCATCCCTCCCAGTCTTGGTGGAAGTGCGAGAAGTGTTCTTTCTACTGGGGTTAAGTCGTGGTGTTTCACTAGTTTGGGAATGAACTTGACACTGATTGCTTCTTCCAAAGGGTGGAGGAGGGGTCGGATCTCAGGGATGGTACGCATCAGGTAGTTCAAACGATGCTTGACTCCATGTGTGAATGCTGCAAAGGCCGCATGTGGCTCTGTGTTAGCAATCTCCGATAGAGCATGGATTTCGCTAACCCACTCGTTCACCTTTCCCCCTACGTACTGGGTCTTGAAGTCCGTAGTGCCAATTACTGCGCCTAGATGTCTTTGGCCGTCCTTAGTTATTTTGACCTCACTTTCGCCGAAAACCTCCACAGCCCGATCATAATGATCTGGCTTCACGATGAGGAAGGATTTGCTGGCGTTTGGGTGGTACCCTATTTGTGGACCTCGCGATGTTACCAGGTCCCACCACTTTTTGATGTCCTCCACTTTTCCTGCTCCTGTGAGGTCATCAGCATATGCCACTTGTTTGACCCCAGTTGTTTCATGCTTTATTTCTTGTTGGAGCACTGATAGGCCTATTGCATACATTGCCATTGCAACGGGGTCTCCCTGTGTTGTTCCCTCGGTCGACTGTAGGATGGTATCACCTCGTAGAGCCTTGTTGTTTACTATGTAGAGGTCTGAAGGATTCCTATACGAATTTTCAACATACATCGCAAAGCTAGGACACTTGATCTTGATGTTGTGCAGTGCCGCCTTGCGGTTAAGTATGTTGAATGCGTTTGAAGCATCCACCAGGAGAACGGCCTCACAATCACGCTGCTCAAATATCAATCTCATGGCGTGAATGGCCGCCTCCCCACCAGCCTGGTGGCCAGCACACACTTGTAGGTTCCCTGCTGCTGCCCTGACATCATCCTTTACCACCTCCATTATACACTTTCCGATGATCCGCCTCAGCACTTCCCCCACCCCTATAGGTCTACATCCTGGTTTCTTTTCCAGAGGGATAAGGCGGCAGGCCGTCAGAGCCTGGAGGTGATGGCAGCAAGAGGATGCAAGCTTTCTTGCAAGGGTGGCAATGGCAGTGCAGAGATCGCTTGCTGCAGGGCCAAACTTGTTTGTGCTGAGGATGACTCTCCAACCGTTTGCATCCAGACCTGAAGGGCCGGCTCCGCCTCGAGTCTTCAGTGCCTTTTTCCACACCATCTCTCCTGTTATTTTCTCGAACAGGACAGCGTTTGGTGGGATATAAGCACCCTGGAGCCTGATGCCTTCATCTTCGCTTGCAGGGGGATGTTTCTCTTTCAATAGTTTTAATGTCGCTCTGTTTATTGGCATCACTCCACCGGAGGATTCATGTGTGAGAGATCTTACCGCGAGAGACACTTTTCCCACACGCATTTTGTTTCCAAATTGTCTTGCCACGTCATCGGTGTTTTGCTTTCCGTCACCCGTAGATTTTAGTCTCTCCTGCAGTGTTCTTGCTTCACATAGGAGATCATCTAGGGCCCCAGTCTGCCACATTGTCAACCTTCTCTTCATTGCTGCCACATTTTCTTTGTGCTTAGCCTTTGTGTGTGTCCTCTGACAAAATAGATGTGGTATTATTGCCAGTATTTGAAGAGCTAGGGGGGCGAGGAAGCGGTCCTGAGTGTAATCAGTCATGAAGTGAGTCATCTCCCGAATCATTTCTTTGGTGGCCGCACACTTGGGTGGTTCAAATAAGTTAGCGGGCGACCACTTGACAATTTCTGAGTAGGTTTCTTTGACCCATACGCCTGCATTTTCCATCGACATGCCATTCCACTGAGGCGGCTGTCTCTCATTCTCCTCGTGGACACCTGCTACTGAGGGAGCAGCATTTATTAGTACTACATTATCGGGTTGAGTAGACTCACTGCTATCATTTCGGATATCATCGGGTAGTTGGGTCCCGGCGATATCCACTGTGGCCGCCTGTGTCGGCTCCCTGCGACGTGGGTTCCGACACTGGTCTAGCTTCCTGCAATTCACACATGGTCGGTTATTTCTCGCACAAACACAATTTGTGCAGTTTTGGTTCAGGCTAGCACAGACGCAGCAAGGAATGTTACCAGGCATAGTGACCAGCACCTTGGGCGACGGTAACGTCCGCCTCCGGACATCTGATTTAGTCCCAGGCACAAGATTATACTGGTTCTTATGAGGGAAGGGCGGAGAGGTGACAGGCTGGACTGGTGTGTCCAGGTAGTAGGGGCATACGTGCGCGCGTGGGTGTGTAGGCTACCCCCCCTAATAGCGACCATCCATACATCAGAATGATACACTATGGACAAGAGTTTGTCACACCAGGCACTAGTTTATATTTCCTTGGCACAAATAACCACTATTTATATGGTCTCACTGGTGTAATATCAGTTATGTATACTCACTAGGTTCGTCGAGACCCTACATTAAGAGTCCGTTACTATGGTGGTGGGGGGGGGGTGGGGGCGACCGCATGGGCAGCACTCTCGGCCCCATAGGGGCGATAGTCTCGGGACCACCCCTGTCACAGTAGGCCTAACGACACTGACCTTGGCGCCGAGCCTTCTCATTATCCTACCACTGACCCAGCACAGGTCACCACTCACTTTTTTTTTATTAACGTGGCCTCCAGCCTCCCCCAATAGCCACACCTTCGCCACCATTTATTTACCTTAATATTAAATATCCTAATACATAAGAAACTATCCTATCTGTGTTAAATTAGTTGAGCCGCAGATCCATGCGGCATTCAGTGACTGTAGCCTCATAGTCGATATCTGCAGCAGTTGTCGGAGTAGGGGCAGAAGCTCTCGTTCCCCTGAGGCAGAGCAAAGCCGACCGAAGGAGAGAGAAGGACAGTCGACATCTCATCCAGGCTGTGATATAACTTCTGGGCTGCTGCTTCTGTTCGGAGATCAGCTCCGCGAGTCTGGCGTAGAAACCTCTTGCACTTGGGCCCATCCCACCAGAGGTTGTGAACACTAGAGGAGTGAAGCTGCCTTGATCAACATTTTGAATTCTCTCCCCATATGCCCTTCTCTTGTCGTTCTCGTTCCTCCTATGCGCAGCATCGAGAGCTAGGTTACGGTGACAAACGGCCATGGGATCAAAAATCCTGATGTCGAAGAAAGCTCGCTGTCCCCGCGTCCAGAATCCTCGAGCACTGACGTCCACAAGGGCTTCGTTAGATGTGTTTGAAGTCCTGTGTTGGAAGATCTCGCCATCCAGTGGAAGGAGGGTCGGTTCTACCATGGCGTCCCGGCAGATTTCCTTCAACATATTTGCTGTGAGATCCCTTACCTCGTCATGCCTCATGCATATGAAGCCCCCCTTCTTGCAAACCATGGCGTGATCGCCATCATAGGAATAGCCACGCACGCATTGGGAGGGCAAACCATCTACTGGCCAACCGTACCTTAGAGCAATGGCATCTGTAAATTCTTGTTTGTTAAGGCTGAAACCATTTGCCCTTATCGGTAACGTAGTTAACCAGTTCGAGGCGCCCACCTCCTGCGTTATGGCTACTTTTTTTGTCAAATTTTCTGGAACCTGCAGCAATAGTTGCTGCAACATGTCATTTTGGCAGTGCTGCCGATCTGTTGTAATGGATCTACGGATCTTATTAACTTCGCTGGTGTCCACTTCCCCTGTTGCATTCTGGGCTATTATGTGGTCAGTGAGGGCTGCCGTGAGCTTAAGTGAATTTTGATGTTCAGAGTCAGCAATCTCCTCTGGATTAGTTAGTCCCATCCCTCCCAGTCTTGGTGGAAGTGCAAGAAGTGTTCTTTCTATTAGGGTTAAGTCGTGGTGTTTCACTAGTTTGGGAATGAACTTGACACTGATTGCTTCTTCCAAAGGGTGGAGGAGGGGTCGGATCTCAGGGATGGTACGCATCAGGTAGTTCCAACGATGCTTGACTCCATGTGTGAATGCTGCAAAGGCCGCATGTGGCTCTGTGTTAGCAATCTCCGATAGAGCATGGATTTCGCTAACCCACTCGTTCACCTTTCCCCCTACATACTGGGTCTTGAAGTCCGTAGTGCCAATTACTGCGCCTAGATGTCTTTGGCCGTCCTTAGTTATTTTGACCTCACTTTCGCCGAAAACCTCCACAGCCCGATCATAATGATCTGGCTTCACGATGAGGAAGGATTTGCTGGCGTTTGGGTGGTACCCTATTTGTGGACCTCGCGATGTTACCAGGTCCCACCACTTTTTGATGTCCTCCACTTTTCCTGCTCCTGTGAGGTCATCAGCATATGCCACTTGTTTGACCCCAGTTGTTTCATACTACTACTACTACTACTACTACTACTACTACTACTACTACTACTACTACTACTACTACTACTACTACTACTACTACTACTACTGCTACTACTACTACTACTACTACTACTACTACTACTACTACTACTACTACTACTACTACTACTACTACTACTACTACTACTACTACTTTTGTATTACTTGTGGCCTCCAGCCTTACTCCCCAATAGCCACACCTTCGCCACCATTTATTTACCTTAATATTAAATATCCTAATACATAAGAAACTATCCTATCTGTGTTAAATTAGTTGAACCGCAGATCTATGCGGCATTCAGTGACTGTAGCCTCATAGTCAATATCTGCAGCAGTTGTCGGAGTAGGGGCAGAAGCTCTCGTTCCCCTGAGGCAGAGCAAAGCCGACCGAAGGAGAGAGAAAGACAGTCGACATCTCATCCAGGCTGTGACATAGCTTCTGGGCTGCTGCTTCTGTTCGGAGATCAGCTCCGCGAGTCTGGCGTAGAAACATCTTGCACTTGGGCCCATCCCACCAGAGGTTGTGAACACTAGAGGAGTGAAGCTGCCTTGATCAACATTTTGAATTCTCTCCCCATATGCCCTTCTCTTGTCGTTCTCGTTCCTCCTATGCGCAGCATCGAGAGCTAGGTTACGGTGACAAACGGCCATGGGATCAAAAATCCTGATGTCGAAGAAAGCTCGCTGTCCCCGCGTCCAGAATCCTCGAGCACTGACGTCCACACGGGCTTTGTTAGATGTGTTTGAAGTCCTGTGTTGGAGGATCTCGCCATCCAGTGGAAGGAGGGTCAGTTCTACCATGACGTCCCGGCAGATTTCCTTCAGCATATTTGCTGTAAGGTCCCTTACCTCGTCATGCCTCATGCATATGAAGCCCCCCTTCTTGCAAACCATGGCGTGATCGCCATCATAGGAATAGCCACACACGCATTGGGAGGGCAAACCATCTACTGGCCAACCGTACCTTAGAGCAATGGCATCTGTAAATTCTTGTTTGTTAAGGCTGAAACCATTTGCCCTTATCGGTAACGTAGTTAACCAGTTCGAGGCGCCCACCTCCTGCGCTATAGCTACTTTTTTTTTTCAAATTTTCTGGAACCTGCAGCG
>NW_024729968.1:0-18707 GCF_018991925.1 Homarus americanus | reverse complement strand
TATTGTTGTTGCCTGTTGGGATATGGGTAGACTTTTAACTATATTCTAAACCAGTTTCTAAATCCCCAACTCGTAACACTAGTATTAAATTCAAATTGAAAGAGAAATAAATGGATACATTCCATTTCTTGATATGCTTATCATTAGAAATGGTCATAACTATAAATTTAAGGTGTACAGAAAGCCTGCACAGGTAGACAGTTTCATACATATTTTATCGAGTCACCATGAATCTACCAAAATGTCAGTTTTTTTCTGCTGTGTTTTTGAGATGTTTGCGTATTTGTGACTCTGAATTTATTGATGAAGAACTGAAACACATTCAGTCCATTGCACAAAAACTTGGGTACCCTCCATTGTTTGTTGATCATTGTTTTAAAGGGCTAAAAAATCCTTTCATTCTACTGAAACCAGGCAAATTCCTACATTTAAGAATATTTTGAGTCTGCCTTATCGCAATGAATTTGTCCCGTTAGTTCAGCCCCTTAAATTATTAAATGTTAATGTTGTTTTTAAGTATGATTCTACTATTATCAATATATTAATTAAGAATAGCCCAACCTTGAATGTAAATGGAAGTGTTTACTGCGTTCCATGTAGCAACTGTAACATAAATTATGTAGGACAGACTGGGAAAGTATTGCAATTCAGAATTAAACAGCACAATGTACAATATCAGAACAGTATCTGAAAGGGCTTGAATAAAGACGAAAGCTAAGGTGCTCTATTGTTTCCCTTATCCCGGGCGGCTCTTTCGCTAGGCCACAGTGAGACGCCACCTTCCGGGAGGCTCCACATTGTCTCACTGTAGTGCATTAAGGTAGACCATATTTTTGGTTTTGCCATTAGCAGCAAGTATGTACAGATTTTTTATAGTTCCCACTCTGGAGCATCCAACATAGAACTGTCCATGAGAGAAGGAAGGAAACACCAGGTTTAGGCCAACCATCATAGGACTGTCCCGGCTTTTTTGGTAGGTGGCTGTGAAAAGCTCACTTTAACCGGGAACTGAAGTCGCTTGAACTCAAATGGCAGGTCAGTGGTGATGAGAGGTATCCTTCGAATAAAAATGTCCTCTCCTTTAGCTTTTCCTGTCAGTATTGTAGCTTCCAGTACATGTGGCATCATGTTCTTCACCACCAGTCTTGTGCCATTGCAGAGGATTGGTGGTTCAAGATTTCTTAAGAGCATTATAGGAGTTCCAATCTTGAGAGTGAGGTGGTGAGGAGGCATTTCAGCTGGGTCCAAAGAATTAAGGAATTCTGCAAGGTACTGGACTGCTTGGTCCTGGTGCAAAAGTAGTCTCAAACAATAGCATTCAAAGTTGTTGGGGTGAACCGTGTAGACACGTCCCAAAGCATAGCCTGACTTTATCCCTGGATATCCTTCAACATCGGATCCTTGAGCTCTTCTCTGAACTTTTTCATTGAAGCCTGCCATATGTAGAACTTGGGTAAGTCAACATACAGGAGTATATGAGCAAATCATCTTCCTGTGAAAGCTTGAAAATGCAGTGAGGATCGTATCAGCAGGATTTGCCATTTGATTTTGAGGACTCTTCTGTGACGTATGCTCTTGTCCATTTTTCAGGTGAACAGCCAGAACTTTACATCATTTCACATCCTTAGGAAATGATTAGGCCACGGTAAGACGCCACCCTGCTTGAGACTCACATTGTCTCACTCTAGTGCATTACGGTAGACCACATTTTCGGTTTTGCCATTAGGAGCAATAGTTCATGAACAGTGTATGTAAGTTCTACCATGTTTTTCACTACAACGGTACAGCAAAGTATATTTTTTTAGCATTAAACTGTTATTATTTTATTGTCTAATCATCACTACATATAAATCCACCCATCATCACTACATATAACATCATCCATCATCACTACAAATAACAACTTCCATCATCGCTACATACAACATCATCCATCACTACATATAACACCATCCATCATCACAATATATAACATCATCCATCATCACTACATATAACACCATCCATCATCACTACATATAACACCATCCATCATCACTACATATAACACCATCCATCATCATTACAGATCGGTAAAGAAATTTGAGATTCTCGTGTGGACACACAAACAAACACACAGACTTACTTTTTCAAATATATATATATATATATATATATATATATATATATATATATATATATATATATATATGTATATATATACTATATATATATATATATATATATATATAATATATATATATATATATATATATATATATATATATATATATATATATATATATATATATATATATATATATATATATATATATATATATATATATATATATATATATGTAATATTCAGAAATTTGAGTAATTTCAAACACCGCGCAATTGGCGATACTGAGCTTGGTCGTCGGAGGAAGAGAGCGCTCCTGCACATAGCGAGAGGTTGTGAACTAGGCCTAGATGATATTAAATGTAATTTGCCGAATTAATAATGATGATACATGAAGTTAGGGACTATTATTGAATTGAAATTTTATAGATCGTTTATCAGTCTGAATAATGTCACGGGTCCTAGGAGTTATTAGTTAGGCGGAAAATATGTCACGTAGGCCTGCTAGCGCCTTGGAGAGACGCGACGCTGGCTGATCCTCAGTCACGTGAAAGAGATTGGACCTACAGGACATCCCTGCACGTCCGTCCACAGAAATAGCCGTGGCCTAGTCACCTGTGTTGCACTATTGCAGTATAACAAGTAAGTCTCATTCGATCTCAGACAGGGTTAGATAGGGCAGTGGTAAAGTTAACAAGAGCTAACAGTGAGTTCATTTCAGGGTTTCCGTCAGAACCCACTTGACTGCGAGAGTGATGACCGCGAGAGATTGACTGCCGTTGATGATTGAGGGTGGCGATTGTCGCCATTGAACCGATCAGTGTAGGCCTGTCACTGTTTAGCGGGGTATCTAAGGATCTCTTGAGGGAATCTAGCCGTCTGGGTGCCCAGCTGACGACAGGACGATCGTTGGGGTCATCAGCTCTCCTCTACCTCGGCTCACAACACCACATGTCTCGAGCAGCTTAGTGAAACCCTCTTGTTAACGGGAAGCTAAAGCTTCTCTCAACTGTACAAGGTCTGATTGACTCACTCCCTTCCGTTTCATGGATGTACTGGGGGTAAAGTGAGGCCAGCTGAGTCATACAGGGCCGCACACTGGGGCCAAGAGTCAGTGGAGTTAGAGGTACACTTTCCAAGGTTGAGAAAGGCTGATTTGGGCCTTAAACTACGGGTGCCTGTTGGTTGTGCCTTAAACGACTACGGAGTGCAGGTGGAATCTGTGTGTGTGTTAGGTTAGGAAGCATGGTTCACGGGTATTGGTGGACCCAGTAACAAACCAATAATAGTGACAATATATTTGGGTGTAGTTAATATAATTTCTCAGTTACTGATATTATCTTGACATGTGTAGTTTAATATTTCTTAAATAATTTTGATAGTATTGTTTTTTGAATGTTTGTGTCACTAAGTGGAACCAGAGTGATACTGTGATTTGATTCTTTTAATGCATCTAATTTTTCATCATAATTCCGATCTCAGGTATAACCTTTGTTCCCCAGAGTAGTGGTTAAGTTATGTTAGGAAGTGTGCATCTGTTGGGGTGATATAATTTTGTTGAGTGCCGTTAAGGCCTATTCATTGTAGAGTTATTAATTTCTTATTTTTGAATACCATTTTCTCAGTGCTGGATATTATTCTGTTGAAAGCCCTTAAGGCCTGTTTCATGTGTGCAAGCAACATTTCTTAATACTTCAAATTTATTGTTGCCTGAGTTTCTAATAATTTCTATATCATATATAACTTTTATTCCCCAGAGTAGTGTTTTAAGTTCAAGTTAAGAGGTGCGCATATTGGTGTACAATTATTTGATTGTGTTTGTAGTGTTGGAGGGAATATAAGTGTAAATATTACAGTGTGTCTCATTCATCCCAGTCACAGACGCTATCCTTCCACGGGTCACGGACAATTCATTTTGTTTAGTAGATTTAAGCGTTCTTGTGCTGGTTCGGGATTTTTCTCAAAGGGGCGCTTCCACTGCCATTACCATCTAATAATCTTTAATAAACCCCAAGTCCAGTAAATTCCGACCGGTTACATATATATACTGTGTGTATATATATATATATATATATATATATATATATATATATATATATATATATATATATATATATATATATATATATATATATATATATATATATATATATATATATATATATATATATATATAATGAACGACCTCACCAGCAAGGTGAGGTCGTTCATTATATGTTCAAAGTCCGCGTGTTATATGGACTAAAAATGAAGTATATATATATATATATATATATATATATATATATATATATATATATATATATATATATATATATATACTGTAAATCCACAATGAAAACGTGGATAAGATAAATCTTGATAAAATCACATGGGAAAATGGAAACAACGGAGCACCTTAGCTTTCGTCTTTATTCAAGACATCTTCAGAGGCAACTGGATTACATGGACAGAGAGAGGCTTAAATATACAGGGTGACCTTAAAAACATGAGGTCAGGTCATAATGATGTCATCCACTAATCCCCACACCAACACACACGTAGAGGAGCTTAAGAGAAGGGGGGTGACGTGACTAGTCAGGTCAGGTCAAAAATAAGGGACCCACTAAATAACTATCATACATTAGATCAAAGGTTTTCAAAGCATTTTTAACCTTGGGCCACTGACAAATAAATTTATGTAACATATTATCAGTTTTGAACTGACCATCACTAAGGTTTATTGATTTTAATTCCTTAATCAAACTAGCTTCAACCAGAAGTCTTTCTGTGACACAAGATGATTTAAATACTTCTAAGCTTTTTTCCCAAGCAATGGGATGATTATTATTCCTAACATGAACGAACAAGGCACTGCTTTCAGATGCTGTTCTGATATTATACTTATGTTGTTTGATTCTGAGCTGCAGTGTTTTTCCTGTCTGTCCTACATAATTACAATTACATTTGCTACATGGAATACAATAAACACTTCCATTTACATTCAAACTTGGGCTATTCCTTATTAACATATTGGTAATGGTTGAGTCATACTTGAAAACAACATTAATATTTAGTAGCTTGAGGGACCGAACTAACGGGACAAATTCATTACGATAGGGCAGAGTCAAAATATTCTTAAGTGTAGGAACTTGTCTGGTTTGAGAGGAATGAAAGGATTTTTTAGCCCTTTTAAAACAACGATCAACAAACACAGAAGGGTACCCGAGTTTCTGTGCAATAGAACGAATGTGTTTCAATTCATCGTCAATAAATTCAGAGTCACAAATACGCAGACATCTTAAGAACATAGCAGAAAAAACTGACATTTTGGTAGACTCAAGGTGATTCGATAAAAAGTGAATGAAACTGTCTACCTGTGTGGGCTTTCTATATACCTTAAATTTATAGTTTTGGCCATTTCTCATGATAAGCATATCAAGGAATGGAAGGGATCCATTTATTTCTCTTTCAATTTTGAATGTGATACTTGGGACAATATCATTAAGCTTGTCTAAAAATTCCAATGGGTCACTGTTTCTAGGCCAAAGACAAAGAACATCATCTACATATCTATACCATGGAGGAATAAAGTCCACTATATTGGGTAGTAATCTAGACTCAAAAACCTCCATATAAATACAGGCTAGAGGAGCAGAAAGACAATTACCCATGCTCATGCCAAATATTTGCTTGTAGAACTTCCCATTTGCACTAAACACATTGTCAGTTACGCATAACTCTATCAATTTCAGGAAAGTATCATGTTCAATAGTTAAATCTAACAGTTGTAATTTATCTTTAAGAAATGAAAGTAGGTCTTTCACAGGTACTCTAGTGAACAGTGAATTTACATCAAAACTTATTAATTCGCAAGGTTCATTGTGTTTCTTGAGTTTATCAATTAAATCACTGCTATTGTGTATATGTGAATTAGATATTTGGCCTGTAAGAGGGGATAGCATCTTTACCAGCCACTTGGATAATTTGTAAGTAACAGGACCCACAGAACTCACGATAGGACGTAATGGATTGTTAAGCTTGTGTGTTTTGATCAATCCATACATATAAGGTAAAGTGGGAAAAAAGCTTAGAAGTATTTAAATCATCTTGTGTCACAGAAAGACTTCTGGTTGAAGCTAGTTTGATTAAGGAATTGAAATCAATAAACATAAGTGATGGTCAGCTCAAAACTGATAATATGTTACATAAATTTATTTGTCAGTTGCCCAAGGTTAAAAATGCTTTGAAAACCTTTGATATAGTTGTATGATAGGTATTTTGTGGGTCCCTTATTTTTTACCTGACCTGACTAGTCACGTCACCCCCCTTTTCTTAAGCTCCTCTACGTGTGTGTTGGTGTGGGGATTAGTGGATGACATCATTATGACCTGACCTCATGTTTTTAAGGTCACCCTGTATATTTAAGCCTCTCTCTGTCCATGTAATCCAGTTGCCTCTGAAGATGTCTTGAATAAAGACGAAAGCTAAGGTGCTCCGTTGTTTCCCTTTTCCCGTGTGATTTTATCAATATGTAATATTCAGAAATTTCAGAGTAATTTCAAATGCCCCGCCATTAGCGATACTGAGCGTTCAAGGTCGTCTGAGGGAAGAGAGCGCTCTCCGCCCATAGCGAGAGGTTATGGAACTAGGCCTAAGTGATATTAAATGTAATTTGCCGAATTAATAATGATGCGATTCATGAAGTTAAGGGACTATTATTGAATTTGAAATTATTATAGATCGTTTATCAGTCTGAATAATGTTACGGGTGTCCCAAGGAGTTATTAGTTAGGCGGAAAATATGTCACATAGGCCTAAGCTAACGCCTTGAGAGGACGCGACGCTGGCTCTCCCTCAGTCACGGGGAGCATTCAGACATACGAGACGTCCCTGCGCGTCCGTCACAGAAATAGTCACGTGGCCTAGTCACCTGTGCTGCGCTATTGCAGTATAACAAGGTTTCCGTCAGAACCCACTTGACCGGAGTTGACCCGAGTTTGACTGCCGTTTGAGACTGCCGTTGATGATTGAGGGTGGCGATTGTCGCCATTGGACCGATCAGTGTAGGCCTGTCACTGTTTAGCGGGGTATCAAAGGATCGCTTGAGGGAATCTAGCCGTCTGGATGCCCAGCTGATGACGGGACGATCGTTGGGTCATCAGCTCTCCTCTACCTCGGCTCACAACACCACATGTCTCGAGCAGCTTAGTGAAACCCCCTTGCTAATGGGAAGCTAAAGCTTCTCTCAACTGTACAAGGTCTGATTGGCTCACTCCCTTCCGCTTTATGGACGCACTGGAAGTACACTGAGGCTATCTGAGTAAATTAATGGTCACACACTGAGACCATGAGTCTAGGACTCTAGGAGATACCTAGTAGGAACATTTTATCTCCCTTATTACGGGTGCATGTTGAGTTGGGTGGAGCATGGTTCACGAGTATTGGTGGACCCAGTAACATATTAATAATAGTGAATATATTTGGGGGTAGTTAATACCATTTCTCAGTTACTGATATTATCTTGACGTGTGTAGTTTAATATTTCTTAAAAAAATTTGATAGTATTGTTTTTTGAATGTTTGTGTCATTAAGTGGAACCAGAGTGATACTGTGATTTGATTTTTTTAATGCATCTAATTTTTCTTCATAATTCTGATCTCAGGTATAACCTTTGTTCCCCAGAGTAGTGGTCAAGTTAGGTTAGGAAGTGTGCATCTGTTGGGGTGATATAATTTTGTTGAGTGCCCTTAAGGCCTATTCATTGTAGAGTTATTAATTTCTTATTTTTTATTACCATTTCCTCAGTGACTGATATTATTTTGTTGAAAGCCCTTAAGGCCTATTCATTGTAGAGTATTTAATTTTTTATTTTTTATTACCATTTCCTCAGTGACTGATATTATTTTGTTGAAAGCCCTTAAGGCCTATTCATGGTAGGGTATTTAATTTCTTATTTTTTATTACCATTTCCTCAGTGACTGATATTATTTTGTTGAAAGCCCTTAAGGCCTATTCATGGTAGGGTATTTAATTTCTTATTTTTTATTACCATTTCCTCAGTGACTGATATTATTTTGTTGAAAGCCCTTAAGGCCTATGCATGGTAGAGTATTTAATTTCTTATTTTTTAATACCATTTCCTAAGTGACTGATGTTATTTTGTGAAAGCCCTTAAGGCCTGTTTCATGTGTGCAAGCAACATTTCTTAATACTTCAAATTTATTGTTGCCTGAGTTTCTAATAATTTCTATATCATGTATAACTTTTATTCCCCAGAGTAGTGTTTTAAGTTCAAGTTAAGAGGTGCGCATATTGGTGTACCATTATTTGATTGTGTTTGTAGTGTTGGAGGGAATATAAGTGTAAATATTACAGTGTGTCTCATTCATCCCAGTCACAGACGCTATCCTTCCACGGGTCACGGACAATTAATTTTGTTTAGTAGATTTAAGTGTTCTTGTGCTGGTTCGGGATTTTTCTCAAAGGGGCGCTTCCACTGCCATTACCATCTTATAATCTTTAATAAACCCCAAGTCCAGTAAATTCCGACCGGTTATATATATATATATATATATATATATATATATATACTTCATTTTTAGTCCATATAACACGCGGACTTTGAACATATAATCATACTTAGGGTTCGATTCCTGGCTGGTGAGGTCGTTGATTATATATATATATATATATAATCAACACCTCAACCCGCCAGGATTCGAACCCACGAGCCCATGACTGTGACCTGGGAATGCTAACCGCTGGACCACCAGGATACTAAGAGCAGTGCTAGACTCTGTTATATTTCACACAAAGCCTGTTCAACGAGCTATGGCGCCGTGAACCTCTAATGGGGACTACCCGTATCACGTAGGTGGTCAGAGTAACGTTTTACCAAATCTGGCTTCGAAACACGAGGATCCTGGCGGGTTGAGGTGTTGATTGTATGTAGAAGTCCGCGTGTTTATTGGGCTACTGAAATATATATATATATATATATATATATATATATATATATATATATATATATATATATATATATATATATATATATATATATATATATATATATATATATATATATATATATATATATATAATCACTCTTGACTTTTTTCACTTATGTATTTGTTTATTTACTATTATTTTTTATTTTTATTTTTATTTTATTATTATTATTATTATTATTATATTTTCGGTGTTAGTCAACAGTGACATGTGCCCGGGTGGGCTAATCCCCGTAAAAAAAATAAAGTCAGTTGTAAGAAATAAGAGAGCATGTGGTAGCATAATATACGTCACATCTACAGTGAAGGTAAAATGTGACTTAAGAACCTTGAAGAATATAATTTTAAAGAAATTATCTGGTAATAAATGAATGTCCCTAACGGGCAGTCATAATGATCTTCGGGAGCATTTTCACTTCCCACACACTTTATGCGTTTTAACATGGTGGTGACGACACAATTACTAGCTGAGTTGCCATGTAGTGCTGGAGTTCCACTTGTCCCAGACCTTGTCTCCTTCCTCATGTTCACTCTGCTATGATCATTGTGGTTGCAGGAACATGTACAGCTATGCTCTCACACCAGTTTTCAGGCAGATACTTTTTATGGACATATTTTATATTCAGGCATATATGGTAAGGGGAAGTCTATTCACGCATGTATAGTTAGCCAAAGATGCACCGAACCCACCCTGTGTCTCGTGCTCGCAATTTTACCCGGCAATACTTGGTAAAGTAAGGTAACATTTTTATAATAATGAACTATTCATTGTCATTTAAGGTCATGAGAAATTTCCAAATCGTTTCTCTCCCTAGGTGTGAACCCCAAACCCTGAAGTTAGTGAGCGGGAGGGAGTGTCAGTGTAGTGTATTTATATAGGGGATGAGACGAAGTACTAGTTGGTGAGGAGGGAAAGTGATCAGTGTATATATCAGTTGGGAGAGATTACAATACAGAATAACTGCTTTGATAATAGAGGTTTTGTCAGCTAAGTGTAATCGTCTTTCACTAGCCAGATGAAAATACTACAGTATAGTTACAATAAGATGAGTGGGGGATGAATTTATGTTCTAAGTAAGGCGTCCCTTTGTGAGCAAACGAATTATGGATATGTTTGAATCTACATCTTGTTGAAGCAGCTAAGTTTTATTTAATCCCTTGACTACGAGATGAAACTTCCCCGTCTGAATAGAATCGTCTGGCAGTAGAAAGAATAAAGTAGATAAGAAGACGTCATAGTAAAAGGATTAATTAGCTATCAAAACAATCATGAAGTGGACACTACATATTTATTACAATATAAGCTTGATATGAACACCGATAGTTCAGTTGGCAGCTGTCTGACAAGAATCAGCAAATCACATAATTCAGTTGTGCCAAACAGTGAGGTTAAACGAAAAAAAAGACATTATTATTATTATTATTATTATTATTAAACGTGCAATTTACAGTATGATGTAAAGCGAAATTACTGTTGCCTAAAAGTATTAAATAATATAGTTTTCATGTTGTGTACTGAATGTGACGGCAGGCTTGTATAAGCCACGGGTCAAAGTAACATAAATAACAACATAATAAACTAACCTAACCTAACCCTGAAGACTCCTGATCTGACAGTTCCAGACTGAAAGGTTCCCAGTGATATTAAAAGGTTTATAATTTACAGTCAGGAAATTTTTGGTACATGGCCCAAACATCTACCCTACATACAGCTAATGGCCCAAACGTCCAGCAACCCAGAGTAGGAGTTGGATGTAGGAGGCAGAGGGAGCTCGGGGGAGTGAGAGTCCAGGGTTCCTTCCAGTTGACAACATAGAAAAACTATTACTTAATGGCCACATGTTAAAGGTGAATTATGTGTCCGCAAACTCTCCCCCATACACATTTGATATGTTAAAAGTTATTTTGCGATAACAAAATTTGGTGCGTTCATGAAAATATTGGAATCTTGGCTCAAAATTTCGAGAGGTGAAGCTGCCCAGAATTTATTGCCAACGACAAATAATGTTTTGCTCAGTGATCTAGAGATATCTTAAAATCTTGTTATATTCATACTATTTCTGAGAAAATATAACTGCTACTAATAAAAGATATTTATTAATATTGTGAACATTTTCTTATTTTCTGAAATTCTTACAATAATCTCAAGATTTTTACACAGGTCCACTCCCGATGTCATCAGACCTGCTGGTGAATGACTCTAACCTTATCAAAGCTAATTTCGATTATAGCTTTGATCCTATAATGTATGTAAAGTTGAATGTTGATATTTGTTTATTATAGCTGTGATGAAATCAAGTAAAGTGTTGCCCACTTCCTGATTGTTTTGATTGACAATTAATCCCTCCAGTCCGATGTTCCTTTGATTGATTGACCGCTATTGACACAACATTAACAAAACATCGGCGGAGCAGAAATAACACCTTGAAAGGCCACGGGTCCATCACTCACAGTAATTGCTACAGCCGTAAAACCCTTGAAGTCGACGGCCAGCAAATCAAACACAACAACAACAACAACAGCAGTTAGCAGTGGCCGGTGGAACTTTAGAAAGGGGTCGTCAGGTTTCATTATACTTCATTCTCTCACTGTACAGCCTCTAGTGTATGACCATCATCTCCCGCCTAGATTAATACAAAACATCAATTCATTTATTCTGTCTCCCTCGAATAGTCGGGGAATTGTTAGAATTCAGTCAGGAAATTTATTTTTTAAATTTCTGTGGCAACCCTGAAGATGTGTTGAAACTCCCACACCAGACTGCCTTAACACGAACTCAGTTAGACCGAGCACGTTTTGAGAAATATTTATCATACTGATGTTGCGCAATGAAACCGAAAGGCAACGTCACAAATCTTGCAATGGTGATCTAGTGAGGACTAGGCTGTGACTGGACACGTGTGTGAATGGAATAGTCTGTATAGGCAAGGTACAGGAATGAAAAAAGAGAGCGTATTCTAATCATTCAGAGTAGAATGTGACAATATGCTTAAATATTTTGTATATATATATATATATAATGATCATAAAACGTGATGTCATTGAATTTGCTCCTGGGTGCCGCAGCGGCCATCTTGAATTGACTATCTCCTCTCATAAGTGATTCAATCCAAGCTAAGTAATATTTTTTTTTTGTATGGGGATTAGCCCACCCGGGTACAGGTCACTGACCCACATCAGGGCCTTGGGGTGAAAATGTAGTGCTCCGTTGTTTCCCTTTTCCCGTGTGATTTTATCAAGGTTTATGTTATCCACGTTTTCATTGTGGATCTACATGAATTTTATATATATATATATATATATATATATATATATATATATATATATATATATATATATATATATATATATATATATATATATATATATATATATATATATATATATATATATATATATATATATATATATAACAAAGAAGTATGTCTGTGTGTTTGTTTGTGTGTGTGTCCGCACGAGAATCTCGGAAACTACTTTACCGATCTGTAGTGATGATGGATGGTGATATATGTAGTGATTGTGGAGGGTGTTATATGTAGTGATGATGGATGATGTTATATGTAGTGTCCACACGAGAATCTCGGAAACTACTTTACCGATCTGTAGTGAGGATGGATGGTGATATATGTAGTGATTGTGGATGGTGTTATATGTAGTGATGATGGATGGTGTTATATGTAGTGATGATGGATGGTGTTATATGTAGTGATGATGGATGATGTTATATGTAGTGATGATGGGTGGTGTTATATGTAGTGATGATGGATAGTGTTATATGTAGTGATGATGGATGGTGTTATATGTAGTGATGATGGATGGTGTTATATGTTGGATGGTGTTATATGTAGTGATGATGGATGGATGTTATATGTAGTGATGATGGATGGTGGTATATGTAGTGATGATGGATGATGTTATATGTAGTGATGATGGGTGGTGTTATATGTAGTGATGATGGATGGTGTTATATGTAGTGATGATGGTTGGTGTTATATGTAGTGATGATGGGTGGTGTTATATGTAGTGATGATGGATGGTGTTATATGTAGTGATGATGGATGGTGTTATATGTAGTGATGATGGGTGGTGTTATATGTAGTGATGATGGATGGTGTTATATGTAGTGATGATGGATGATGTTATATGTAGTGATGGATGATGTTAGTGATGGGTGGTGTTATATGTATGATGATGGATGATGTTATATGTAGTGATGATGGGTGGTGTTATATGTAGTGATGATGGATGGTGTTATATGTAGTGATGATGGGTGGTGTTATATGTAGTGATGATGGGTGGTGTTATATGTAGTGATGATCTTTATATATAAAACAAAGAGTCTGTCTGTCTGTTTGTTAACCTTTCTCTGGGATCAAACCCTGGTCCGCTTCCTGGCGAGGCGAGCATGCTTACTATTGCACCCCAGGTCGCCAATAAGAGCTACACCATTTGACACATGATTGACAACGGTATATGAGCAGAGTTTCCTGATCCAGAAGAAGATCCAGTTCTCTATGAGATTATCAAGAAGCAAATGATTCATGGGCCATGTGGACCATTCAACAGACACTCTCCATGCATGAAAGATGGACGTTGCAGCAAAAACTTCCCAAAAGTACTGATAAAGGATACTCAGAGTGGAGAAGATGGCTATCCTCAGTACAGGAGAAGAGCGCCAGGCGATGGAGGTTTTACAGCAGTGTTGCGTCCTGGAACAGACAGTGAAATAACAGTAGACAACAAATGGGTGGTCCCCTACAATCCTCTTTTAAGTAAAGCATTCAATGCGCACATCAATGTGGAGTTCTGCAATTCAGTCAAGTCAATCAAGTATGTCTACAAATACGTCAGGAAAGGCTCTGACCAAGAGATCTTTGCATTGGAAAAGGATGGAAATCATGATGAGGTAACACAGTTTCAGCAAGACCGTTATATATGCAGCAATGAAGGCCTATAGAGAATTTTTAATTTTCCCATACACGAACGATGTCCAACAGTATTTCATCTGGCTGTTCACCTGGAAAATGGACAAAGAGTATACTTCACAGAAGAGTCCCTCCAAAATCAAATGGCAAATCCTGCTGATACGACCCTCACTGCATTTTTCAAACAGGAAGATGAGTTTGCTCAAATACTCCTGTATGTTGACGTACCCAAGTTCTACACATGACAGGCTTCAATGAAAAAGTTCCAGAGAAGAGCTCAAGGATCCGATGTTAAAGGATATCCAGGGATAAAGTCAGGCAATGCTTTGGGACGTGTCTACACGGTTCACCCCAACAACTTTGAATGCTATTGCTTGAGACTACTTTTGCGCCACATCCGTGGCTCAACATCATATGCAGCACTCAAGACAGTGAATGGACAAGTCTGCAGAACCTATCAGGAAGCGTGCAATCTCCTTGGCCTACTGGAAGGTGATGGTCACTGGAATTACACATTAGAAGAGGCAATGAGAATGAGGAACCTGTTTGCCATCATGATTGCTACATGTGGACTTTCCAACCCAAGCTAGCTCTGGAAAAACCACCAAGAAAGTCTTTCAGAGGATCTGCTTCATCAAGCAAGAAGAG
Source organism: Homarus americanus (assembly GCF_018991925.1). Classification (NCBI taxonomy): domain Eukaryota; kingdom Metazoa; phylum Arthropoda; class Malacostraca; order Decapoda; family Nephropidae; genus Homarus; species Homarus americanus. The sequence continues at coordinate 4,041 of NW_024729968.1, read as the reverse complement.
AACATCCTGGTCAAGAGATTGAGTTCATGGATGACATGTTCAACAGGGCTCTGATGATGCTGGAAGACAAAGTGATGGAGCTATGCGGATAAAACCTGACTGATTTTGGATTGCCTTCCCCAAACCGAAAAGAACCAGTAGTTGCAAACAGGAAGTTGCTCAGAGAGACAGACTACTCAGTTGAAGTTCTCGTGAATTTTCTTGAAGAAAATGAGCCTCACCTGGTGCCTGATCAAGCAAATACTTATGAACAGATCTTGCAAGCGATACAAGCGGAGCAGAGAGGTATGATCTTTCCCGATGCACCTGGCGGGACAGGAAAAACATTCCTGATCAACCATATACAAGAGCCAGGTACAGTCCCTAAAGATGGTTGGCCTAGACCTGGTGTTTCCTTGCTTCTCTCATGGACAGCTCTATGTTGGATGCTCCAGAGTGGGAACTGGCAAAAAGCTGTACACACTTGCTGCTAATGGCAAAAAAAAAAATGTGGTCTACCTTAATGCACTACAGTGAGACAATGTGGAGCCTCCGTGTAGGTGGCGTTCTACCGTGGCCTAGCGAAAAAGCCGCCTGGAGGGCGGCTATTCTCCTAGTTAAAAATAAAATATTAATAATTCAAAGTAACTAAAATTTATAGTACATAATACAAAATTAAAAATAAAATAATAATGATATAAATAATAATAACAACACTAATAATAATAATAATGATAAAGAACCATAAAGAAATGCAAAAATGAAAAATAATCAATAGCGAGAAACAATTGAGAACCTGCAATTGTGTGTAAATGAGGCAGAAAGTCAGATCAGCAACCTGGGACTTGGTCACAATTTTCGTGATGCCATATAGCAGCAGAGTCTACCATTATGCTTCCAATATCTTCCCAGGCAGTAGTACCTCCCAGTTTGGTAGCTGTCTACTGCCTACTACATTCCTTTGTCTTATATTCAATTGGATCACAACTTTTGTTCACGTGTGTAATTTTTGGTTAACGTTCTCGTTTAACTTCGGTTTTTAAGTAAGGTTTAGAGTTCTTAATTTCTCGATAAAGTATTTAATTAGTTAACCATAAATTTTTACTCGTGACGCAGTGACATAGGTGTACCGAAAACAATTGCTACATTTTTAGGAATTGTAACTATTTTACTACTGCATACATGAACTGGTATTAGAATATCACGGGCCCGCAACCCCCATTTTTGCGGCCGGTTGAGTGACGTCTAAATTTCAGGCTATATGGCCGGTAATACTGTTATTATTCACAAATCGTCAGAGTCAATGTTGACGTGACGTGATGCCTGTAGATAAGGATGAAGGGTTATTGTTTGTTGCTGGGTGGGAGGGTGGGGGATGGATGTACTTTGGAGGTGTTTGAGGGGGGGGAGGAGATGGGTTTCAGGTGAAGTTTGAAGGAAAGTAGGAGACTAAAATTATCCGGGCTCAACCAGATATGCTTTATTTTAAAATTCTTTGTTGATATTTTGTGCTACTAATTTAAGTTGTAGCTCTCAGGCCTTTGGCTTTTTTCTCGTTCATGTTTTGTCATTGCAGTAGCCAGGTTCTTTATGGAGCTGGCTGAGCATCGATATATTTTGCTTTAATAAAGGTGGAAGGAGAGGCCAAGGATAATGTCCGTTAGTGACTCTCTCTTTTTTCCTGTTTTCTTTTTGAAATTGAAGCTTTTGTTTAAAATAGGAAAACAAAATTGAAAGGAAGTGGTGTAGGCTCCAACTTGCTACTTTGGTTCGCAAGGAGGTGGTCCTGTCTTTATATTTTAATCGTAAAGGTTGATGTTTTGTGTTGTCAGTGTTTTAATTGGCTATTCATTCTATGCAATTTTTGGTTTTATTTTGTTATTGTATTGCTTTGAGGTTGTTATTGTATCTTGGTATTGGTGCTGGGTTGTTTAGTCTTGTTCTATTTCATTAGAGAGCCAGTGAGTTACGACTTCTAACTCTTCTACTTCTCCCCACGTTCTTTTGGCTTTGTTGCACATGTCTACATTTACTACTCCGATGTTGGCTCTCCTATTCAGTTCTTCGCTTGTTATCCTTTGTTCATATCTGATGTTATATATAAATCGTAGACATTTATTTTGTATTGTGTGTAGTTTCTTGAGTTCTTGTTTGACTGAATGTGTTGATTGGTACAGGCGGGTAGCTTATTATTGATTTTATTAGTGCTGAATACAGTTTTAATTTGTTTTGTGTATTTAGGTTTTGCAATCTCCTAGTTTTTTAAATTTTGCTGCGTACTTTGCTGTTCTTTTCTTTAATGGAGCTTTGGTATCCGGTTTTATGTGATTTTGAGTCCTAATATGGTACCTTCATTGGCGTGTGGGTATATTTCTTCATCCACGATGACTGGTTCGACCTTTTGTTTGGCAATTGGCATGATTTTATTTTTTTAATATTTGTTTTAATCTTCCATTTTCTTTCTCAATCATTTATGTTCTTTATTGCAAGCGCTGTTTGGCGTGCCACCAATGCCTCTGACAACCCAGAGTATGATATGATTTCTGTGATGTCGTCTACGAAGATGGTATGTTCACTATGTTGTGTTGGTTCAGGTAGGTTGCTTGTATATATGGTGAGTAATGTTGGGGACAGGACGGGTCTGGGGCACTCCACTTTCGAGGTCTAGGGTTGGCTCTAGATACGTACTAATTTGCACCTAAGCTCTTCTGTTTCGGAGGTAGTCACACAGGACTCTTTCGCTTTCTGCGGGCAGATGTAGTTAATTCAATTTCAATTGTTTATTCCTTGATAGAGGAAGGGGGATCCTAGTGCTGTCACTAGGTACCCCTGTACAATGACACCAGAAGCATCTGGCAAGTGTGAAAAGTATATACAGTATAAATATTATAAAGGGGCTTACTAAAGCCTAAGGAAGGAAGGATATTCCTTTAACACATAATCAATATTATTTACAAAATATCTGGCCAGTATTGGGAGGATCATCGTGTCTCCGTCAGGGGATCGTGGAGTGGTGGTCCAGCAGGCGTCACGGAAGCGTTGTGCGTGGGGACATCTTAGGAGGTAGTGAATAAGGGTGCTGCTGTCGGGTCTTCTGCATAACGCACAAGAGCGTTGCTCAGGGGATGCGGGGATACCAATCTCCCAAGCAAAGTCATACCCAATGATGATACGGCAGATGTAGTTGTAAGATTTTTGTACTGTACGCCTACAGTATGTGCCACACTTTATCAAAGGCTTTTGCCACGTCTCTCAGGACAAGGTTTACTTGACTTCCATGTTGTTTTTCTTTGACGATGAATTCTGTTATTAAAGCTATTGCAGTTTGTGTGACTCTCCTGAAACCATGTTTTTTTTTTTTTACGGGGATTAGCCCACTTGGGAACAGGTCACAGTCCCACATCAGAGCCTGGGGGGGGCGAAAATATATTAATGATACAAATAATAATAACTATTATTATTATTGCAACAATTAATAAAATTAATAGCTGTTGGAAAATAAATACATAATAATAATAATAATAATAATAATAATAATAATAATAATAATAATAATAATAATAATAATAATAATAATAATAATAATAAAAATAACCATAAATAAATACAAAAACGAAAAAATAATTCAAGAGTGAGAAATGATATACATTATGTATGTTGTGTTGTTCAAGTAAGAGAAACAATTGAGACCCTGCAATTATGTGTAAATGAGGCAGAAAGTCAGGTCAGCAACCTGGGACTTGGTTGTCTTCATTATTTGTAACCAGGAATTTTTGTAGACTGTTATTTATTATGCGCTCTAGGAGTTTACCAGTTATTTCCAGTGAAGGTATCGGTCTGTAGTTGGTTATTTGTTTTGGGTCATTACCTTCTTTGGGAATGGAGATCATTTTAGCTCATTTAAGGGCATCGGGGAACTAACAGGCTGATAGGGCTGAGTTGTATATATTTAGGAGTGCTTCTATTGGTCTGTTAGGTAGGTTTAATGGTATATTTCGAGTTATGCCACTTATTCCAGGGGTGTCTTGATCATACTGTTCATCGGTGTACTGCCATAAAATA
>NW_024729967.1:0-9439 GCF_018991925.1 Homarus americanus | reverse complement strand
TTATACTCGACCAGAGGACTTTGTTATACGCGATCATTGGACTTTTTTATACTCGACGAGAGGACTTTGTTATACTCGATCAGGGGATATGTTGTACTCGATCAGGGGACTTTGTTATGCTCAACCAGGGGACTTTGTTATACTCGGTCAGGGGACTTTGTTATACTCGACCAGGGGACTATTTATACTTGACCAATGGACTTTGTTATACTCATTGAGGGGCCTTTGTTATACTCGATCAGGGGACTTTGTTATACTCGACTAGGTGACTTTGTTATACGTGACCAGGGAACTTTTTTATACTCGACCAGAGGACTTTGTTATACTCGATTAGGGGATATGTTATCCTCGATCAGGGGACTTTTTTATGCTCGATCAGGGGACTTTGTTGTACTCGAGCAAGGGGCTTTGTTATACTCGATGAGGGGCCTTTGTTATACTCGATTAGGGGACTTTGTTATACTCGACCAGGGGACTTTCTTATACTCGATCAGGGTACTTTGTTATACTCGACCAGAGGACTTTGTTATACTCGATGAGAGGCCTTTGTTTTACTCGATCAGTTGACTTTGTTATACTCGATGAGGGGACTTTGTTATACTCAATGAGGGGCCTTTGTTACACTCGATCAGGGGAGTTTGTTATACTCGATTAGGGGCCTTTGTTATACTCGATGAGGGGGCTTTGTTATACTCGACCAGGGGACTTTGCTGTACTCGACCAGGGGACTTTCTCATACTCGATCAGGCGACTTTGTTATACTCGACCAGGAGGCTTTTTTATACTTGCTCAGGGGAGTTTGTCATACTCGACCAGAGGCCTGTCTTATACTCGATCGGGGGACTATGTTATAGTCGATCAGTGGACTTTCCTATAATTGACCAATGGACTTTGCTATACTCGATGAGGGGCCTTTGTTATACTCGATTAGGGGACTTTCTTATACTCGACCAGGGGACTTTGTTATAATCGATCAGGGTACTTTGTAAAATCGACCAGATGACTTTGTTATACTCGATGAGTGGCCTTTGTTATACTCGACGAGGGGACTTTGTTATATTCGACGAGGTGGCTTTGTTATACTCGATGAGGGGACTTTGTTTTACTCGATGAGGGGCCTTTGTTATACTCAATCAGGGGCCGTTGTTATACTAGATGAGGGGACTTTGTTATACTCGCTTAGGGGCCTTTTTTGGACTTGATCAGGGGCCTTTGTTATACTCGATCAGGGGATTTTGTTATACTCGATCAGGGGATTTTGTTATTTTCGAGCAGGGGGCTTTGTTATACTCGATCAGTGGACTTTGTTATACTCGTCCAGGAGGCATTGTTAAACTCGCTCATGTGACTTTGCTATACTCGACCAGGGGACTTTGTTATACTCGATCAAAGGACATTCTTATACTGGAAGAGGGACTTTTTTATACATGACCAATGGACTTTGTTATACTCGACGAGCGGCCTTTGTTATAATTTTGATCAGACTTTGTTACACTTGTCCAGGGGGCTGTGTTATACTCGATCAGGTGACTTTGTTATACTCGATCAGGAGACTTTGTCTTACTGGTTCAGGGCCCTTTGCTATACTCGACCAGAGGACTTTGTTATAATCGATGAGGGGACTTTGTTATGCTCGATCTAGGGACTTTGTTATTCTGGGCCAGGGGACTTTTTTATACTCGATCAGGGGACTTTGTTATACTGGACCAGGGGACTTTTTTTTACTCGATCAGGGGACTTTGTTATACTCGATCAAGCGACTTTTGTTACACTCGATCAGGGGACTTTGTTATACTCGACCAGCGGCCTTTGTTATACTCGATTAGGTGGCTTTGTTATACTCGATAAGGGGACTTTGTTATAGAAGATCGGGGGACTTTGTTATACTCGATCGGTGGACATTCTTTTACTGGAACAGGGACTTTTTTATATTTGACCAATGGACTTTGCTATACTCGATGAGGGGCCTTTGTTATACTCGATAAGGGGACTTTGTTATACTCGATAAGGGGTATTTGTTATACCCGATAAGGGGACTTTGTTATTCTCGATTAGGCGGCTTTGTTATACTCGATCAGGGGACTTTGTTATACTCGATGAAGGGCCTTTGTTATACTCAATGAGGAGCCTTTGTTATACTAGATCAGGGGACTTTGTTATACTCGATTAAGAGCCTTTTTTGGACTCGATCAGTGGTCTTTGTTATACTCGATTAGGGGCCTTTGTTAAACTCGATGAGGGGGCTTTGTAATACTCAATCAGGGGACTTTGCAATACTCGACCAGGGGACTTTTGTTATACTCGATCAAGGGACTTTGTTATACTCGATCAGGGAACTTTATTATACTCGAATAGGGGCCTTTGTTATACTCGATGACGGGGCTTTGTTATACTCGATCAGGAGACTTTGTCTTACTGGAGCAGGGGACTTTGTTATACTCGATCAGGGGACTTTGTTATACTCGACCAGAGGATTTTTTATACTTGATCAGGGGACTTTGTTATAATCGATCAGGGGCCTTTGTTATACTCGATTAGGGGACTTTGTTATACTCGATTAGGAGCCTTTTTTGGACTAGATCAGTGGTCTTTGTTATACTCGATTAGGGGCCTTTGTTACACTCGATGAGGGGGCTTTGTTATACTCGACCAGGGGACTTTGCTATACTCGACCAGGGGACTTTGTTATATTCGATCAGGGGACTTTGTTATACTCGATAAGGAGACTTTTTTATACTTGATCAGGGGACTTTGTCATACTCGACCAGAGGCCTTTGTTATAAAAGATCGGGGGACTTTGTTATACTCGATCGGTGGACTTTCCTATATTTGACCAATGGAATTTGTTATACTCGATCAGGGGACTTTGCTAACTCGATAAGGGGACTTTGTTATACACGATTAGGGAACTTTGTTATACTTGTCCAGGGGGCTTTGTTGTACTCGATCCGGGGACTTTGTTATACTCGATCTGGAGAGTTTGTCTTACTGAATCAGGGCCCTTTGCTATACTCGACCGGGGGACTTTGTTATAATCGATCAGGGAACTTTGTTTTGCTCGATCTGGGGACTTTGTTATACAGGGCCAGGGGACTTTTTTATACTCGATCAGGGGACTTTGTTATGCTGGACCAGGGGACTTTTTTATACTCGATCAGGGGACTTTGTTAAACTCGATCAAAGGACTTTTGTTATACTCGATCAGGGGACTTCGTTATACTCAACCAGGGGCCTTTGTTATCCTCGATCAGGGGACTTTGTTATACTCGATAAGGGGACTTTGTTATACTCAACCAGAGGACCTTGTTATACTTGATCAGGGGTTATGTTATACGCGATCAGGGGACTTTTTTATACTCGATCAGAGGACTTTGTTATACTCGATGAGGGGATATGTTATACTCGATCAGGAGACTTTGTTATGCTCAACCAGGGGACTTTGTTATACTCGATCAGGGGACTTTGTTATACCTGGATCAGGGGACTTTATACTCGATCAGGTGACTTTTTTATACTTGACCAATGGACTTGTTAAGGGTTCTCGATGAGGGGGCCTTTGTTATTCTTTACAGGACTTGTTATACCTCGACCAGGGACTTTATCATACCTGATCAGGGACTTTGTTATAGTACCTGACCAGGAGACTTTGTTATACGCGATCAGGGGACTTTTTTATACTCGACCAGTGGACTTTGTTATACTTGAACAAGGGATATGTTTTACTCGATCAGGGGACTTTGTTATATTCAACCAGGGACTTTGTTATACTCGATCAGGGGACTTTGTTATTCTCGATCAGGGAACTTTGTTATACTCAATGAGGGGCCTTTGTTATACTCGATCAAGGGACATTTGTTATATTCGACCAGGGGACTTTGTTATACGCGATCAGGGGACTATTTTATACTCGACCAGAGGACTTTGTTATACTTGAACAAGGGATATGTTATACTCGATCAGGGGACTTTGTTATACTCAACCAGGAGACTTTGTTATACTCGATCAAGGGACTTTGTTAATCTCGATCAGTGAACTTTGTTATACTCGATTAGGGGCCTTTGTTATACTAGTTAAGGGGGCTTTGTTATACTCGACCAGGGGACTTTGCTATACTCGACCAGGGGACTTTGTCATACTCGATCAGGGGACTTTGTTATATTCAACCAGGAGACTTTTTTATAATTGATCAGGGGAATTTGTCATACTCGACCAGAAGCCTTTGTTATATTCGATCGGGGGACTTTGTTACACTCGATCAGTGGACTTTCCTATATTTGACCAATGGTCTTTGCTATACTCGATGAGGGGCCTTTGTTATTCTCGACAGGGGATCTGTTATACTCGACCAGGGGACTTTTGATATACTTTTATCAGGGTACTTTTGTTAAATCGACCAGACGACTTTGCTATACTCGATGAGGGGCCTTTGTTATTCTCGATTAGGGTACTTTGTTAAATCGACCAGAGGACTTTGTTATACTCGATGAGGGGCCTTTGTTATACTCGACGAGGGGACTTTATTTTACTCGATGGTTGGCCTTTTTTATACTCGATCAGGGGCCTTTGTTATACTAGATGAGGGGACTTTGTTATACTCGCTTAGGGGCCTTTTTTGGACTTGATCAGGGGCCTTTGTTATACTCGATCAGGGGATTTTGTTATTTTCGAGCAGGAGGCTTTGTTATACTCGATCAGATGACTTTGCTATTCTCGACCAGGGGACTTTGTTATACACGATCAGGGGACTTTTTTATACTCGACCAGAGGACTTTGTTATACTTGAACAGGGGATATGATATACTCGATCAGGGGACTTTGTTATACTCAACCAGGGGACTTTGTTATACTCGATCAGGGGACTTTCTTATACTCGACCAGGGGACTTTGTTATACGCGATCATTGGACTTTTTTATAGTCGACGAGAGGACTTTGTTATACTCGATCAGGGGATATGTTATACTCGATTAGGGGACTTTGCTATGCTCAACCAGGGGACTTTGTTATACTCGGTCAGGGGACTTTGTTATACTCGACCAGGGGACTTTTTATACTTGACCAATGGACTTTGTTATACTCATTGAGGGGCCTTTGTTATACTCGATCAGGGGACTTTGTTATACTCGACCAGGGGACTTTGTTATACTCAACCAGAGGACTTTCTTATACTCGATCAGGGGATATGTTATCCTCGATCAGGGGACTTTTTTATGCTCGATCAGTGGACTTTGTTGTACTCGAGCAAGGGGCTTTGTTATACTCGATGAGGAGCCTTTGTTATACTCGATCAGGGTACTTTGTTATACTCGACCAGAGGACTTTGTTATACTCGATGAGGGGCCTTTGTTATACTTGATCAGGGGACTTTGTTATACTCGATGAGGGGACTTTGTTATACCTTAATGAGGGGCCTTTTGTTACACCTTTTATCAGGGGACTTTGTTATACCTGATTAGTTTTTGTTTTACTCGATGAGGGGGCTTTGTTATACTCGACCAGGGGACTTTATATATACTTGACCAGGGACTTTTGTCATACTCGATCAGGGACTTTTGTTATACTCTCGACCAGGAGACTTTTTTTTATATTTGATTAGGGAGTTTGTCATACTCAACCAGAGGCCTTTTCTTATACTCGGATCAGGGACTTTATAGTCGATCAGTGGACTTTCCAAGATTTGACCAATGGACTTTTGCTATACCTGATGAGGGCCTTGTTATACCTTATTAGGGACTTTGTTATACTCTCGAATTTAAGGACTTTATATTCAATGTGGGTACTTTTTGCAAAATCAATTACAGACTTTTGTTATACTCGGCGAGGGGCCTTTGTTAAACTCAATCAGTGAACTTTGTTATACTCTCGACGAGGGGACTTTTGTTTTTACCTGATGAGGGGCCTTGTTGTACTCTGATCAGGGGCCTTTTGTTATACTCGATCAGGGGACTTTGTTATACTCAACCAGGAGACTTTGTTATACTCGATCAGGGGACTTTGTTATTCTCGATCAGGAAACTTTGTTATACTCGATTAGGGGCCTTTATTATATTCGATGAGGGGGCTTTGTTATACTCGACCATGGGACTTTGCTATACTCGACCAGGGGACTTTGTCATACTCGATAAGGGGACTTTGTTATGCTCAACCAGGGGACATTGTTATACTCGACCAGGGGACTTTTTATACTTGACCAATGGCCTTTGTTATACTCAATGAGGGGCCTTTGTTATACACGATCAGGGGACTTTGCTATACTCGACCAGAGGACTTTGTTATACGCGATCAGGGGACTTTTTTATACTCGACCAGAGTACTTTCTTATACTCGATCAGGGGATATGTTATACTCGATCAGGAGACTTTGTTATGCTCAACCAGGGGACTTTGTTATACTCGAACAGGGGACTTTGTTATCCTCGATCAGGGGACTTTTTTATACTTGACCAATGGACTTTGTTATACTCGATGAGGAGCCTTTGTTATACTCGAGCAGGGGACTTTGTTATATTCGACCAGGGGACTTTGTTATACTCAATCAGGTGACTTTTTTATACTCGACCAGAGTACTTTGTTATACCATATCAGGGGACTTTGTTATACTCTACCAGGGGACTTTTTATACTTGACCAATGGCCTTTGTTATACTCAATGAGGGGCCTTTGTTATACTCAATCAGGGGACTTTGTTATACTCGACTAGGGCACTTTGTTATATGCGATCAGGGGACTTTTTTATACTCGATCAGAGGACTTTGTTATACTCGATCAGGGGATATGTTATACTCGAACACGGGACTTTGTTATGCTCAACCAGGGGACTTTGTTATACTCTATCAGGGGACATATTCAGTACTCGACCAGAGGACTTTGTTATACGAGATCAGGGGACTTTTTTATACTCGACCAGAGTACTTTCTTATACTCGATCAGGGGATATGTTATACTCGATCAGGAGACTTTTTTATGCTCAACCAGGGGACTTTGTTATACTCGATCAGGGGACTTTGTTATACTCGATCAGGGGTCTTTGTTATACTCGATCAGGGGACTTTTTTATACTTGACCAATGGACTTTGTTATACTCGATGAGGGGCCTTTGTTATACTCGAGCAGGGGACTTTGTTATACTCGACCAGGGGACTTTGTTATACTCGATCAGGGGACTTTTTTATAATTGACCAGAGTACTTTGTTATACCCTATCAGGGGACTTTGTTATACTCTACCAGGGGACTTTTTATACTTGACCAATGGCCTTCGTTATACTCAATGAGAGGCCTTTGTTATACTCAATCAGGGGACTTTGTTATACTCGACCAGGGCACTTTGTTATATGAGATCAGGGGACTTTTTTATACTCGATCAGAGGACTTTGCTATACTCGATCAGGGGATATGTTATACTCGAACACGGGACTTTGTTATGCTCAACCAAGGGACTTTGTTTTACTCGATCAAGGGACTTTTTCATACTCGACCAGAGGACTTTGTTATACTCGATCAGGGGATATGTTATACTTGATCAGGGGACTTTGTTATACTCAACCAGGGGACTTTGTTATACTCGATCAGGGGACTTTGTTATACTCGATCAGGGGACTTTGTTATACTCGATTAGGGGCCTTTGTTATACTCAATGAGAGGGCTTTGTCGTACTCGACCAGGGGACGTTGTTATACTCGATCAGGGGATATGTTATACTCGATCAGGGGACTTTGTTATACTCGGTTCAGGGGACTTTGTTATGCTCGATCTGGGGACTTTGTTATACTTGACCAGGGGACTTTGTTATACTCGACCAGGGAACTTTGTTATAAACGATCAGGGAACTTTGTTATACTTGTCCAGGGGGCTTTGTTATACTTGATCAGGGGACTTTGTTATACTCGATCAGGAGACTTTGTCTTACTGGATCAGGGCCCTTTGCTATACTCGACCGGGGGACTTTGTTATAATCGATCAGGGGACTTTGTTATGCTCGATCTGGGGACTTTGTTATACTGGGCCAGGGGACATTTTTATACTCGATCAGGGGACTTTGTTATACCGACCTGGGGGACTATTTTATACCGATCAGGGGACTTTTGTTATACTCGATCAGGGGACTTTTTGTTATACTCGGATCAGGGACTTTTGTTATACTCGATAAGGGGAATTTGTTATACCTGATAAGGGACTTTTGTTATACCTCGATGAGGAGACTTGGCTATACTCAATGAGGGGCCTTGTTACACTCGATCAGGGGATTCTTGTTATACTCGATTAGGGGCCTTTGTTTTACTCGATGAGGGGCCTTTGTTATACTCGACCAGGGGACTTTGCTATACTTGAACAGGGGACTTTGTCATACTCTATCAGGGGACTTTGTTATACTCGACCAGGAGACTTTTTTATACTTGATCAGGGGAGTTTGTCATACTCAACCAGAGGCCTTTCTTGTACTCGATCGGGGGACTTTGTTATAGTCGATCAGTGGACTTTCCTATATTTGACCAATGGACTTTGCTATACTCGATGAGGGGCCTTTGTTATACTCGATTAGGGGACTTTGTTATACTCGATCAGGGGACTTTGTTATACTCGATTAGGGTACTTTTAAAATCGACCACAAGACTTCTTTTGTTATACTCTCGATGAGGGGCCTTTTGTTATACCCGGGATCAGGGAACCTTGTTACACTCGACGAGGGGGACTTTTGTTATATTCGATGAGGCGGCTTTTTGTTATACTCGATCAGGGGACTTTGTTTTACTCGATGAGGGGCCTTTGTTATACTCGATCAGGGGCCTTTGTTATACTAGATGAGGGGACATTTTTATACTCGACCAGAGGACTTTGTTATACTTGAACAAGGGATATGTTATACTCGATCAGGGGACTTTGTTATACTCAACCAGGAGACTTTGTTATACTCAATCAGGGGACTTTGTTATTCTCGATCAGGGAACTTTGTTATACTCGATTAGGGGCCTTTGTTATACTCGATGAGGGGGCTTTGTTATACTCGCTTAGGGGCCTTTTTTGGACTTGATCAGGGCCCTTTGTTATACTCGATCAGGGGACTTTTTTATACTCGACCAGAGGACTTTGTTATACTTGAACAAGGGATATGTTATACTCGATCAGGGGACTTTGTTATACTCAACCAGGAGACTTTGTTATACTCGATCAGGGGACTTTTTTATTCTCGATCAGGGAACTTTGTTATACTCGATTAGGGGCCTTTGTTATACTCGATGAGGGGGCTTTGTTATACTCGACCAGGGGACTTTGCTATACTCGACCAGGGGACTTTGTCATACTCGATCAGGGGAGTTTGTTATGCTCAACCACGGGACATTGTTATACTCGACCAGGGGACTTTTTATACTTGACCAATGGCCTTTGTTATACTCAATGAGGGGCCTTTGTTATACTCGATTAGGGGACTTTGTTATACTCGACC
>NW_024729966.1:0-6424 GCF_018991925.1 Homarus americanus | reverse complement strand
AGGGCCAGGCACCCCTGCAGTGCCATGACCCTGGGTGTGAAGGACGGGCACCCCTCCACCACCATGACCCGGGGTGTGAGGGTCGGGAACCGTTTCAACCCCATGACCCGTGGTGTGAGGGCTGGGCACCCCTTTAGGTCCATGACCTGGGGTGTGATGGCCGTGCACCCCTTCAGTGCCATGACCCGGGGTGTGAGGGCCGGGCACCCCTTCAGTGCCAAGAATCGGGGTGTGAGGGCCTGGCACCCTTCAGCCATAAATCGGAGGTAGGGCCGGGCAACCCTTCAGCACCATGACCCGGGGATTGAGGGCCAGGCACCCTTTCAGTGCCATGAAATGGGGTGTGAGGGCCGGGCACCCCTACAGTGCTGCGAACCGGGGTGTGAGGGCCGGGCACCCCTTCACATGACCTGGGGTGTGAGGGTCGGACACCCCTTTAGTGAAATGAATCGGGGTGTGAGGGCTGGGCATTCCTTCAGCACCATGACCCAGGGTGTTAGGGCCGGGCTCGATTTCAGTGCCAAGAATCGAGGTGTGAGGGCCGGGCACCTCATCAGCACCATGACCCGGGGTGTGAGGGCCGGGCACCCCTTCAGTGTCGGGCGAATCAGTGTGAGGGCCCGGCACCCCTTTCAGTGCCATGAAACGGGGTGTGAGGTCCGGGGCACCCCTACAGTGCTGCTAACTGGGGTGGAGGCCGGGCACCCTTCACATGACCCGGGGTGTGAGGTCCGGCACCACTTCAGTGAAATGAATCGGGGTGTGAGGCCTGGCACCCCTTCAGCACCATTACCCAGAGTGTTATGGCTGCCTGGATTTCAGTGCCAAGAATCGGGGTGGGAGAGGGTCGGGAACCCCATCAGCACCATGACCCGGGTGTGATGGCAGGGAACCACTCCCCAACCCCATGACCCGGGTGAGGGTTGCTAAATCTCTCAGGCACAATGACCCGAGAGGTGAGGGCCGGGCACACCATCAATGACATGACCTGGGGTGAAAGTCGAGCACCCCTGCAGTGCCATGACCCTGGGTGTGAGGGCCGGGAACCGTTTCAACCCCATGACCCGTGGTGTGATGGCTGGGCACCCCTTTAGGTCCATGACCTGGGGTGTGAGGGCCGTGCACCCCTTCAGTGCCATGACCCGGGGTGTGAGGGCCGGGCACCCCTTCAGTGTCATGAACCGGGGTGTGAGGGCCCGGCACCCTTTCAATGCCATGAAACGGGTTGTGAGGTCCGGGCACCCCTACAGTGCTGCGAACTGGGGTGTGAGGGCCGGGCACCCCTTCACATGACCCGGGGTGTGAGGGTCCGGCACCACTTCAGTGAAATGAATCGGGGTGTGAGTGCCGGGCACCCCTTCAGCACCATTACCCAGAGTGTTAGGGCCGGGCTCGATTTCAGTGCCAAGAATCGGGGTGTGAGGGCCGGGAACCCCATCAGCACCATGACCCTGGGTGTGATGGCAGGGAACCACTTCAACCCCATGACCCGGGGTGTGAGGGCCGGGCACCCCTCAGGCACCATGACCCGAGGTGTGAGGGCCGGGCACCCCTTCAGTGCCAGGAATCGGGGTGTGAAAGCCGGGCACTCCTTCAGTGCCATGACCCGGGGTGTGAGGGCCGGGCACCCCTTCAGTGACATGAACCGGGGTGTGAGGGCCGGGCACCCCTCCAGCACCATGACCCGGGGTGTAAGGGCCGGGAACTGCTTCAACCCCATGATCCGTGGTGTGAGGGCCGGGCACCCTTTTAGGTCCATGACCCGGGGTGTGAGGGCCGTGCACCCTTTAAGTGCCATGACCTGGGGTGTGAGGGCCGGGGACCCTTTCAGTGCCATGAATCGGGGTTGTGAAAGCCGGGCACCCCTTCAGCACCATGACCCGGGGTGTGAGGGCCAGGCACCCCTTCAGTGCCGTGACCCGGGGTGTGAGGGCCGGGCACCCCTTCAGTGACATGACCCGGGGTGTGAGGGCCGGGCATTCTCTAGCACCATGATCCGGGGTGTGAGGGCCGGGAACCGCGTCAACCCCATGATCCGTGGTGTGAGGGCCGGGCACCCCTTTAGGTCCATGACCCGGGGTGTGAGGGCCGTTCACCCTTTCAGTGCCATGACCCGGGGTGTGAGGGCCGGGCACACTTTCAGTGTCATGAAACGGGGTGTGAGGTCCCGGCACCCTTTCAGTGCGATGAAACGGGGTGTGAAGGCCGGGCAACCCTACAGTGCTGTGAACCGGGGTGTGAGGGCCGTGCACCCCTTCAGTGCCATGAATAGGGGTGTGAGGGCCGGGCACCCCTTCAGTGACATGACCCGGGGCGTCAGGGCCGGGCATCCCTTTAGGTCCATGTTCCTTGGTGTGAGGGCCATGCACCCCTTTAGGTCCATGACCCGGGGTGTGAGGGCCGTGAACCCCTTCAGTGACATGACCCGGGGTGTGAGGGCCGGGGCACCCTCCAGCACCATGACCCGGGAGTGTGAGGGCTGGGCACCCTACAGTGCTATGAACTGGGGTGTGAGGGCCGCACCCTTTAAGTGCCATGATCTCGGGTGTGAGGGCCGGGGACCCTTTCAGTGCCATGAATCGGGGTGTGAAAGCCGGGCACCCCTTCAGCACCATGACCCGGAGTGTGAGGGCCAGGCACCCCTTCAGTGCCGTGACCCAGGGTGTGAGGGCCGGGCACCCCTTCAGTGACATGACCCGGGGTGTGAGGGCCGGGCACCCCTTCAGCACCATGACCTGGGGTGTGAGGGCCGGGCACCCCTCCAGCACCATGACCCGGGGTGTGAGGGCCGGGAACCGCTTCAACCCCATGATCCGTGGTGTGAGGGCTGGGCACCCCTTTAGGTCCATGACCGGGGGTGTGAGGGCCATGCATCCTCTAAGTGCCATGACCCGGGGTGTGAGGGCCGGGGACCCTTTCAGTGCCATGAATCGGGGTGTGAAAGCCGGGCACCCTTTCAGCACCATGACCCTGGGTGTGAAGGCCAGGCACCCCTTAAGTGCCGTGACCCGGGGTGTGAGGGCTGTGCACTCTTCAGTGCCATGAATAGGTTTGTGAGGCCGGGCACCCCTTCAGTGACATGAACCGGGGTGTGAGGGCCGGGCACCCCTCCAACACCCTGACCCGGGGTGTAAGGGCAGGGAACCGCTTCAACCCCATGATCCGTGGTGTGAGGGCCGGACACCCCTTTAGGTCCATGACCCGGGGTGTGAGGGCCGGGCACCCTTTCAGTGTCATGAAACGGGGTGTGAGGGCCGGGCACCCTTTCAGTGCGATGAAACGGGGTGTGAAGGCCGGGCACCCCTACAGTGCTGTGAACCGGGGTGTGAGGGCCGTGCACCCCTTCAGTGCCATGAATAGGGGTGTGAGGGCCGGGCACCCCTTCAGTGACATGACCCGGGGCGTCAGGGCCGGGCAACCCTTTAGGTCCATGACCCGGGGTGTGAGGACCATGCACCCCTTTAGGTCCATGACCCGGGGTGTGAGGGCCGTGAACCCCTTCAGTGACATGACCCGGGTAGCGAGGGCCGGGCACCCCTTTAGTGACATGACCCAGGGTGTGAGGGCCGGGCACCCCTCCAGCACCATGACCCGGAGTGTGAGGGCCGGGCACCCCTTCAGTGTCATGAACCGGGGTGTGAGGGCCGGGCACCCTTTCAGTGACATGAACCGCGGTGTGAAGGCCGGGCTCCCCTACAGTGCTATGAACCGGGGTGTGAGGGCCGGTCACCCCTTCAGTGCCATGAATAGGGGTGTGAGGGCCGGGCACCCCTTCAGTGACATGACCCTGGGGGTCAGAGCCGGGCAACCCTTCAGTGCCATGAGCCGGGATGTGAGGGCCGGGCACCCCTTTAGTGCCATGAAACGGGGTGTGAGGGCCGGGCACCCCTACAGAGCTATGAACCAGAGTGTGAGGGCCGGGCACCCCTTCACATGACACGGGGTGTGAGGGCCGGGCACCTTTTCAGTGCCATGACCCGGGGTATGAGGGCTGGGCACGCCTTCAGAGCTATAACCCTGGGTGTGAGGGCCGGGCATTTTTTCAGTGATATGACCCTGGGTGTGAGGGACGGGCACCCCTTCAATGATATGACCCGGGGCGTGAGGGCCGGGCACTCGTTTAGCTCTATGACCACGGGTGTGAGGAACGGGCATACCTTCAGTGCCATGACCCGGGATGTGAGGGCCGGTCACTCGTTCAGTGCCATGACCCGGGGTGTGAGGGCCGGTCCCTCCTTCAGTGCCATGACCCGGGGGGTGAGGGCCGGGCACTCGTTTACCTCTATGACGAGGGGTGTGAGGGCCGGGCATACCTTCAGTGCCATGGCCAGGGGTGTGACGGCCGGGCACCGCTTCAGTGCCATGACCCGTGGTGTGAGGGCCGAGCACCCCTTCAGTGACATGACCCAGGGCGTCAGGGCCGGACACCCCTTCAGTGCCATGAGCCGGGGTGTGAGTGCCAGGCACCCCTTCAGCACCATTACCCAGAGTGTTAGGGCCGGGCTCGATTTCAGTGCGAAGAATCGGGGTGTGAGGGCCGGGCACCCCATCAGCACCATGACCCGGGGTGTGATGGCCGGGAACCGCTTCAACCCTATGACCCGGGGTGTGAGGGCCGGGCACCCCTCAGGCACCATGACCCGAGGTGTGAGGGCCGGGCACCCCTTCAGTGCCATGAATCTGGGTGTGAAAGCCGGGAACCCCTTCAGCACCATGACCCGGGGTGTGAGGGCCGGTCACTCCTTCAATGCCATGACCCGGGGGCTGAAGGCAGGGCACCCCTTCAGCCCCATGACCCAGGGGGTGAGGGCCGGGCACTCTTTTAGCTCTATGACCAGGGGTGTGAGGGCCCGGCATACCTTCAGTACCATGGTCAGGGGTGTGAGGTCCGGGCACCTCTTCAGTGACATGACCCGGGGCTTTAGGGCCGGGCACCCCTTCAGTGCCATGAGCCGGGGTGTGAGGGTCTGGCATCCCTTTTGTGCCATGGAACGGGGTGTGAGGCCCGGGCACCCCGACAGAGCTCTGAACTGGGGTGTGACGGCCGGATACCTATTCATTGCCATGACCCGGGGTATGAGGGCCGGGCACCCTTTCAGTGCCATGAATCGCGGTGTGATGGCCGGGCACCCCTTCAGCTCCATGACCCGTGGTGTGAGGACCGGGAACCGCTTCAACCCCATGACCCGGGGTTTGAGGGCCGGGCAACCCTTTAGGTCCATGACCCGGGGTGTGAGGGCCGTGCACTCCTTCAGCGACATGACCCGGGGTGTGAAGGCCGGGCACCCTTTCAGTGCCATGAATTGGGGTGTGATGGCCGGGTACCCCTTCAGCTCCATGACCCGTGGTGTAAGGACCGGGAACCGCTTAAACCCCATGACCCGGGGTGTGAAGGCCAGGCACCCCTTTAGGTCCATGACCCGGGGTGTGAGGGCCGTGCACCCCTTAAGTGACATGACCCGGGGTGTGCGGGCCGGGCACCCCTTCAGTGCCATGACCCAGGGTGTGAGGGCCGGGCTTCCCTTCAGTGACATGACCTGGGGTGTGAGGGCCGGGTACCCTTTTAGTGTCATAAACCTGGTTGTGAGGGACGGGCACTAGGGTGTGTCAATTTAGGGGGTGAACTGGCTAAATTGAAAATCGAGTAATTTGGTAGCAATTTATTGTAGTCTTTAAGCATGCAAAACAATATTCTGGCATAAATTTTTTTTTATAATAAGTCCTACCTGCATCAAATGGATTTTTAAATGTACATATTTGTGAATTTATAACATAACCAGCGTTTGCACACATGTTACTGTTTCAAGTTTCAAATTATTATATTTTATTATCCGTAGTCTATTTGAAAGTAACCAATGCCTTCATACTCTCTTTGCTTTGGTTTCTTGTCATCAGTAGTCTGCTTGCTATTTGTGCTTTGATGTAACCTTCTCGCCTCTCGTGGCTGTAAACATGGCCCGCTGCTTCTGTGACCATTTTCACACATCTCTCCATACTTTGAGTGTGGGAAGGCCACTTCGGCACCTGCATTGGAGTCTCTTTAAGGTTTCTCAATTCTTGGCTAGTTAGACTTGTTGTCAATGGTGGCTCTAAGACTTCCAAACTCAAGTCAACCAATTCTGACAATTTGGTGGCATTGACGTTTATTGGGGAACTTTTCTTGAATGAAACGAACAGTCTCCCAACTGGTCGTCATCTATTAGCGTTCCTCTAATCTTTAGAATGACTTCTACAGCCTCGGTTCGGAGATTGGTACATTGACTGCAAAGCATTGCTTGCAAAACTGCTTCTGATCGAGCATACCAAGCGGACCTTCTTGCCACAGGTAACACGATGTCCCTCACTACCTTCCTCTGTGTTCTTACTAGCTGCAATTAAAACAAAAGGTGATTGGGCCCATCCACCCACATAGGATTAAGTTTCA
>NW_024729965.1:0-20537 GCF_018991925.1 Homarus americanus | reverse complement strand
CGGTATTAGCTTCCGTTCGGTACGTATTGCTATTCTTATTGACCCCCTGCCGCCGTTGGTGCCCGTAAAAGGCGTTGCGCCACTAATTCTTATCTCCTTACCGTTAATCGCCCGTAACGCGATTGCCGCCATTTCATTATTTATTGGCTTCCTGCCGCCGTTGTCGCCCGTAAGGAGGTGCCTACTCATTCTTATCGCCTCTGCCGCCGTTATTTTTGCCCGTAAGGCGATTGCCGCCACTCATTCTTATCGCCCTTGCGCCGTTAATCGTCCGTAAGGCGAGTGCATACTCTTTTCTTATTGCCCCCCTGCATGGTTATTTTGCCGTAAGGCGATTGCCACTCATTCTTATCGCCCCCCCTTCATGGTTAATCGCCCGTAACGAGATTGCCGACACTCATTCTTATTGCCCCCTGCCGCCGTTGTCGCCGTAACGCGTTGCCGCCACTCATTCTTATCGCCCCTTGCACGCGTTGTCGCCCGTAACGCGATTGCCGGCACTCATTCTTATTGCCCCCCTGCCTCCGTTATCGCCCGTAACGCGATTGCCGCCACTCATTCTTATCACCTTCCTGCCGCCGTTAATCGTCCGTAAGGCGTTACCGCTCCTCATTTTTGCGCCTCTGCGCGTCATTTGCCCGTAAGGCGTTGCGCCACTCACTCTTATCGCCCCGTGCCGCCGTGAATCGTATAAATGCGAATGCCGCCACTCTTTCTTATGCCCGTTCCCCTGCCGCCGTTATTGTGCCCGTAAAGGCGATTGCCGCCACTCATTCTTATCGCCCCTCTTCGCCATTAATCGCCGTGTAACGCGATTGCCGACACTCGTTGTATTGCCCCCCTGCCGCCGTTAATCGCCCGTAACGGTTGCCGCCACTCATTCTTATCGCCTTCACTGCCCGTTAATCGCCCGTAACGCGGTGCGGCTTACTCATTCTTATTGCCCCCTGCCTCCGTTAATCGATGCCAAAGCGTTGCCGCCACTCATTCTTATCGCCATTAATTGCCCGTAAGAAATTGCCGCCACTCATTCTTATGCCGTAGTTCCCGTAAGACGTTACCGCACTCATTCATATTGCCCCTACGCGTTAATTGCCCGTAGACGAAAATCCGCCACTCATTCTGATCGCCCCTTACCGCCGTTAATTGCCCGTAAGGCGATTGCCACAACTCGTTCTTATCGCCCCTGCTGCGTTATCGCCCGTAAAGGCGTTGCCGCCCTACTCATTCTTATTGCCCCCCTGTCGCCGTTAATCGCCGTAAGGCGTTGCCGCCTACTCGTTATATTCCCCCTACCGCCGTTAAATGCCCCTGGCGATTGCCCCCCTCATTTTATCGCCCCCTTGCGGAGTGTCGCCGTAAAGGGCGATTGCCACCACTCATTCTTAATGCCCCTCTGCCGCCGTTAATCGTCTGTATGGCGATTGCCGCCACTCATTCTTATCGCCCTCTCTCCGTTAATCGCCCGCGAAGCGTTGCCGCCACTCATTCTTATCACCTTCTGCCGCCGTTATCGCCCGTGCGTGCAGCCACTATCTTATTGCCCCACTACCGCCGTTAATCGCCCGTAACGCAATTCGCCTTACTCATTCTTATGTCGCGCCCTGCCTTTGTCGCACGTCAAGCGTTACTCCCACTCATTCTTTGCCCCCCTGCCTCCGTTTGTCGTCCGCAGGCGATTGCCGCCACTCATTGTTTCGCCCCCCTGCGCGTTAATTACGCCTGTGTAGGCGGTCGCCACTCATTCTTATTGCCCGCCTCCCTGCCGCCGTGTCGCCCGTGAGCGATTGCCACCACCATCATTCTTATTGCCCCCCTCCGCCGTTAATAGCCGTGGGCGATTGCCACCACTCATTCGTATTGCCCCCTGCCTCGTTAGTCGACAGTTTGAAGCGAT
The DNA here is from genome assembly GCF_018991925.1 of Homarus americanus. Lineage (NCBI taxonomy): Eukaryota > Metazoa > Arthropoda > Malacostraca > Decapoda > Nephropidae > Homarus > Homarus americanus. The sequence goes on along the minus strand of NW_024729965.1, from coordinate 18,640 downwards.
ACCCGCCACTCATTCTTATTGCCCCCTTGCGCTTAGCTTTGCCCGTAAGACGTGCCGCCACTGTTCTTATCGCCCCCCCCTACCGCGTTAATTCGCCCGTAAGGCTGCCACCACTCATTCTTATTGCCCCCTACTGCCGTCAATAGCCCGTGAAGGCGGTGCCACCACTCATTCGTATTGCCCCCTGCCTCCATTGGTGACGGTTGAAGCGATTGCGCCACTCATTCTTATTGCCCCCTGCCGTTGTTGCCCGTGGAAGGCGTTGCCGCCACTCATTCTTATCGCCCCCTACCGCCGTTAATCGCCGTAACGCGTTGCCCGCCACTCATTCTTATCACCTTCCCTGCCGCCGTCGCCCGTGAGCGTTACGCCCACTCATTCTTATTGCCCTCTGCCGCCGTCATTTGCCCGTAAGCGTTACGCCACTCATTCTTATCGCCCTGCGCCCGTGAATCGACCATAAGGCGAATGCCGCCACTCTTTCTTGTTGCCCCCTGCCGCCGTTATTTGCCCGTAGGCGTGCACGCCTCATTCTTATCGCGCTTGTCGCCGTTAATAGCCCGTAAAGCGATGCCGCCACTCATTTTTTAGCCCCCCTGCCGCTGCGTTAATAGCCTGTAAGAGCGTTGCCTCCCTCATTCTTATTGCCCTCCTGCCGCCGTTAATCGCCCACGTGAGCAGTGCCACCACTCATTCTTATTGCCCCCTGCCCGCGTTAATAGCCCGTGAAGGCGATTGCACTCATTAGTATGCCTCCGTTGCGCCGTGAATGCGACCATAAGCGAATGCCGCCACTCTTTCTTATTGCCCCCCCTGCCGCCGTTATTTGCCGTAAGCGTTGCCCGCCACTCATTCTGATCGCCCCCCTTGTTGCCGTTAATCGCCCGTAAGGCAGTACCCTCATTCTTATTGCCCCCCCTACTGCCGTCATTTTGCCGTAAGCGGTGCGCCCACTCATTCTTATCGCCCCGTGCGCGTAATCGACCGGCGAATGCCGCCACTCTTTCTTGTGCCCCCCCTGCCGCCGTTATTTGCCCGTAAAGCGTGCCGCCCTCATTCTTAATCGCCCCCTTGTCGCCGTTAATGGCCCGTAAGCGTTGCGCCACTCATTTTTTTTTCGCCCCCTGCCGCCGTTAATCGCCTGTAAGGCGTTGCCGCCACTCATTCTTATTGCCCTGCCGCCGTTAATCGCCGTGGGCGATTGCCACCACTCATTCTTGTGCCCCCTACCGCCGTTAATCAGCCCGTGGTGCCACCACTCGCCGTATTGCCCCTGCACTCCGGGTATCGGCTGGTGGCGTGCCGCCACTCATTCTTATTGCCCCCTACGCGTTGGTTTGCCGTGAAGCGGTCGCCACTTCCTCCTTCCCCCTACCGCCGTTTCGCCCGTAACGCGTTGCCGCCACTCATTCTTATCACCTTCCTGCACGTTAATCGCCCCGTAGCGTTGCCGCCACTCATTCTTATTGCGCCTCTGCCGCGTCATTTGCCCGTAAGGCATTGCCGCCACTCATTCTTCTCGCCCCCGTGCGCGTGAATAAACCATAAGGCGAATGCCGCCACTCTTTCTTATTGCCCCCCCTGCGCCGTTGTTGCCCGTGAAGGCGATTGCCGCCACTCATTCTTATCGCCCCCTTCCGCCATTTCGCCCGTGTAGCGATTGCCGACACTCATTCTTATTGCCCCCTGCATCGGTGTCGCCGTAGCGGTGCCGCATTCTTATCGCCCCTGCCGTTATTCGCCGTAACGCGTTGCCGACACTCATTCTATGCCCCCCTGCCTCCGTTAATCGCCGTAACGCGTGCCGCCCACTCATTCTTATCACCTTCCTGCCGTTAATCGTCGTAAAGGCGTTGCCGCCACTCATTCTTATTGCGCCTCTGCCGCCGTCATTTGCCCATGAAGGCGATTGCGCCACTCATTCTTATCGCCCCGTGCCGCCGTGAATCGACCATAAGGCGAATGCCGCCACTCTTTCTTATTGCCCCCTGCACGCCGTTGTTGCCGTGGGCGTTGCCGCCACTCATTCTTATCCCCCTTCCGCCATTAATCGCCGTGAATTGTCGCGCTCATTCTTATTGCCTGCGCCGTTAATCGCCCGTCAGCGCGGTTGCCGCCACTCATTCTTATCGCCCCCTGCCGCGTTAATCGCCCTGCTTGCCGGTGCCGGCTTACTCATTCTTGTTGCCCCCCTGCCTCGTTAATCGTGTGAGCGGTGCCGCCACTCATTCTTATCGCCGTTATTGCCCAGTAAAAGTACCGCCACTCATTCTTATCGCCATTAATTGCCCGTAAACGTTGCCGCCACTCATTCTTATTGCCCCCCTACCGCCGTTAATTGCCCGTGAACGAAATCCGCCACTCATTCTGTCGCCCCTTACACGCGTTAATTGCCCGTGAGCGTTGCCTAACTCGTTCTTATCGCCCCCTGCTGCCGTTAATCGCCCGTGAGGCGTTGCTATCATTCTTATTGCCCCCCTGTCGCCGTTAATCGCTCGTAAGGGGTGCCGCCACTCGTTTATCTCTACCGCCGTTAAATGCCCGTAAGAGCGATTGCCTTCACTCATTTTTACGCCCCTTACGCCGTTAATCGCCCGTAAGAGCATTGCCACCACTCATTCTTATTGCCCCTGCCGTTAATCGCCCGCATAGGCGGTTGCCGCCCTCATTCTTATCGCCACCTGCCGCTGTTAATCGCCCGTAGGCGATTGCCGCCACTCATTCTTACTGCCCCCTGCCGCCGTTAATCGACAGTAAAGCGTTGCACGCCACTTTCATTCTTATTGCCCACCTACCACCGTTGATTTGCCCGTAGGCGATTGCCGCCACTCATTCTTGTGCCCACCTACCACCGTTAATCGCCCGCGGCGGTGCGCCACTCATTCTTATCACCTTCCGCCGCCGTTAGCCCGTAAAGGCGTTCGCGTACTCGTCTTGGCCCACTACGCGTTTAATCGCCCGTAACGCAATTGCAGCCACTCATTCTTATCGCGCCCCTTCCGCTTTAATAGCACGTGAGGCGATTTACACCACTCATTCTTTGCCCCCTGTCTCCGTTATCGACGTAAGCGTTGCCGCCACTCATTGTTTTGCCCCCTGCGCCGTTAATTGCCCGTAAGGCATTGCCGCCACTCATTATTATCGCCCCCTGCCGCGTTGTCGCCGTGAGACGGTTGCCACCACTCATTCTTATTGCCCCCTACTGCCGTTAACCAGCCGTAAGGCGTTGCCACCACTCATTAGTATTGCCCCCCTGCCTCCGTTAATAGACGGTTGGCGTTACGCCCACTCATTCTTATTGCCCCCTGCGCCGTTAATTGCCCGTAAAGCGTGCCGCCACTCATTCTTATCGCCCCCTACCGCCGTTATCGCCGTAACGCGGTTTGCGCCACTCATTCTTATCACCTTCCTGCACGCCGTGTGTCGCCGTGAGCGATTGCCGCCACTCATTCTTATTGGCCTCTGCCGCCGTCATTTGCCCGTAAAGGCGTTGCCGCCACTCATTCTTATCGCCCCGTGCCGCCGTGAATCGACCATAAAGGCGAATACGCCACTCTTTCTGTGCCCCCCCCTGCGCGTTATTTGCCCGTAAGCGTTACGCCACTCATTCTTATCGCCCCTTCCGCCATTAATCGCCCGTAACGCGTTGCCGACACTCATTCTTATTGCCCCCCTCCCGCCGTTAATGTCGCCCGTACTGCGGTTGCCGCACTCATTCTTATCGCCCCCCTGCCGCGTTAATCGCCCGTAGCGCGTTGCCGACACTCATTCTTGTGCCCCCTGCCTCCGTTAATCGCCGTAACGCGCGTTGCCGCCACTCATTCTTATCACCTTCCTGCGCCGTTAATGCCCGTGGCGTTATCATTCTTATTGCGCCTCTGCCGCCGTCATTTTGCCCGTAAGGCGTTGCCGCCACTCATTCTTATCGCCCCCGTGCCGCCGTGAATCGACCGCAAGGCGAATATCGCCCTCTTTTCTTATTGCCCCCTGCCGCCGTTATTGCCGTAAGGCGTTGCCGCCACTCATTCTTATCGCCCCCTTCCGCCATTGTCGCCCGTAACGTGCCGACACTCATTCTTATTGCCCCCTGCCGCCGTTAATCGCCCGTAACGCGGTTCGCCACTCATTCTTATTCGCCCCTGCCGCCGTTAATCGCCCGTAACGTTGCCGGCCTCTTATTGCCCCCTGCCTCCGTTATCGATGTAAGGCGATTGCCGCCACTCATTCTTATCGCCATTAATTGCCCGTAAGGCGATTGCCGCCACTCATTCTTATCGCCATTAATTGCCCGTAGGCGATTCCCGCCACTCATTCTTATTGCCCCCCTGCCGCCGTTAATTGCCCGTGGAGCGAAATCCGCCACTCATTCTGATCGCCCCCTTACCGCCGTTAATTGCCCGTAAGGCGTTGCCTAACTCATTCTTATCGCCCCCTGCTGCCGTTAATCGTCGCCCGTAAGGCGTTGCCGCTACTCATTCTTATTGCCCCCTGTCGCCGTTAATCGCCCGTAAGGGCGATTGCCGCCACTCATTCTTATCTCCCCCCTACGCCGTTAAATGCCCGTAAGGCGTTGCCCACCACTCATTCTTATGCCCCTCTGCCGCGTGTGTCTGGCGATTGCCGCCACTCATTCTTATCGCCCCTCTACCTCCGTTAATCGCCCGCAAAGCGTTGCCTGCGCCACTCATTCTTATCACCTTCCTGCCGCCGTTATCGCCCGTGAAGGCATTGCGCCCACTCATCTTATTGCCCCACTACCGCCGTTAATCGCCCGTGCGCAGTACGCCACCATTCTTATCGCGCCCCTGCCGCCTTTAATCGCCGCGTGGGCGTTAACACCACTCATTCTTTTTGCCCCTGCCTCCGTTAATCGACCGTAAAGGCGTTGCCGCCAGTATTCTTATCGCCCACTACCGCCGTTAATTGCCCGTAAGACAGCCGCCACTCATTCTGATCGCCCCTTGCCGCCGTTAATCGACCATAAAGCGATTCCACTCATTCTTATTGCTCCCTGCCCGCGTTGGTGCCCGTAAGGCGTTGCCGCCACTCATTCTTATTGCCCCCCTACTGCCGTTAATAGCCGAGCGGTTGCCGCCAGTCATTTTTATTGCCCCCCTGCCGCCGTTAATTGCCCGTGGGCAGCTCCCACTCATTCCTATCCCCCCTGTCGCCGTTAATTGCCCTTAAGGCGGCTGCCACTCATTCTACTCGCCCCCCTGCGCGTTAATCGCCCGTGGGTGATTGTCGCCACTCATCCTATCGCCCCCTTGCCGCGTTAATCGCCTGTAGGGGCGAATGCGCCACTCATTTTATCACCTTCCTACACCGCCGTTAATCGCCCGTAAAGCGATACGCCACTCATTCTTATTTCGCCTCTGCGCCGTTATCGCCCGTGCCGCGTTGCCGACACTCATTCTTATCGCCCCTTGCCTCCGTTAATCGACGCGTAGGCGTTGCCGCCACTCATTCTAATTCCCCTACTGCCGTTAATAGTCCGTAAAGCATTGCGCCAGTCATTCTTATTGCCCCCCCCCTGCCGCGTTATCACCATGCGCGTGCCCCTTTCATTATTATCGCCCCTCTGCCGCCGTTAATTGCCCGCATAAACGCTTGCCACTCTTCCTATCGCCCTCCTGCCGCCGTTATCGCCCGTAAGGTGATTGCTGCCACTCATTCTTATTGCCCTCCCCTGCCGCCGTTAATCGCCCGTAATTCGATTGCCGCTACTCATTCTTATTGCACCGTTAATCACCCGTAAAGGCGATGCCGCCACTCATTCTTATTGCCCCCTGCCGCCGTTAATCGCCCATAAGGCATTGCCGCCCATTCTTATTGCCCCCTGCGCCGTTGTCGCCAGTAAGGCGGTGCTGCCACTCATTCTGCCCCCCTTCTGCCGTTAATAGTCCGTAAGGCGATTGCCGCCAGTCATTCTTATTGCCCACCTGCCGCCGTTAATCGCCCGTAGGCGATTGCCACCACTCATTCTCATTGCCCTTCTGTCGCCCTTAAGGCGTTGCGCCACTCATTCTTATCGCCCCTGCCGCCGTTAATCGCCCGTAAGGCGTTGCGCCACTCATTCTTATTGCCCCCTGCCGCCTTTAATTGCCCGTAAGGCGAAAGCCGCCACTCATTCTGATCGCTCCTGCCGCCGTTAATCGTCCGTGAGCGTTGCCGCCACTCATTTTTATCGTCCCCTGCCGCCGTTAATCGCAAGTAAGGCGATTGCCACCACTCATTCTTATCGCCCCCCTGCCGCTGTTAATCGCCGTGAGCGTTGCCACCACTCATTCTTATTGCCCCCTGCCGCCGTTAATCGCCCGTAAGGCGTTGCCGCCACTCATTCTTATTGCCCCCCTGCAGCGTTAATCGCCCGTGAGCAATTGCTACCACTCATTCTTATTGCCCCCTACTGCCGTTAACCAGCCGTGAGGCATTGCCATCACTCATTCTTATTGCCCCCCTGCCTCCGTTAATCGACCGTTGACGTTGCCGCCACTCATTCTTATTGCCCCCCGCTTCGCTGTTAAAGGCCCGTGGCCGATAGCTGCCACTCATTATTATCCTCCCCTGCCGCCGTTAATTGCCGTAAGACGAAAAGCCGCCACTCATTCTGATCGCCCCTTGTCGCCGTTAATGGCCCGTAGGCGTCGCCGTCACTCATCTTCGCCCCCTACCTCCGTTAATCGCCGCAAAGCGTTGCCGCCCTCATTCTTATCACCTTCCTGCCGCCGTTGTCGCCCGTGAAGCGTTCCGACCCTTCATTCTTATTGCCCCCTGCGCGTTAATCGCCGTAACGCGTTGCAGCCACTCATTCTTATCGCGCCCCTACCGCCGTGTCACTGCGGAGCGATTAACACCACTCATTCTCTTGCTGCACTCCGTTAATCGACCGTAAGGCGTTGCGCCACTCATTCTTATTGCCCCCTGCGCCATTACCGTAAGGCGTTGCCGCCAGTATTCTTATCGCCCCCTACCGCCGTTAATTGCCCGTGGAACCCAACGCCTCATTCTCTCATCGCCCCCTTGCCCGTTAATCGCCCGTATGGCGTTGCCACCACTCATTCTTATTGCCCCCTGCTGCCGTTAATAGCCCGAAGGCGTTGCCTCAGTCATTCTTGTGCCCCCCCTGCCGCCGTTAATTGCCTGTAAGGCAGCTACCACTCATTCTCTCGCCCCCTGCCGCCGTTAATTGCCCTTAAGGCAGCTGCCACTCATTCTATCGCCCCCTGGCGCGTTAATCGCCGTAAGGGTGATTGTCGCCCTCTTCGCCTCCTTCCCCTTACGCCGTTAATCGCCTGTAGGGCGAATACGCCACTCATTCTTATCACCCCTACCGCCGTTAATCGCCCGTAAGCGTTGCCGCCACTCATTCTTATGCGCCTCTACGCGTTAATCGCCCGTACTTAGCGATTGCCGCCACTCATTCTTATCGCCCCCTGCCGCCGTTAATCGCACATAAGGCGTTGCCACCACTCATTCTTTTGCCCCCCTGCCTCCGTTAATCGACCCGTGAAGGCGTTGCCGCCACTCATTCTTATTGCCCCCATACTGCGTTAATAGTCCGTAAGGCGATTACGCCAGTCATTCTTGTGCCCCCCTGCCGCCGTTAATCGCCCGTAACGCGTTGCCGCCACTCATATAATCGCCCTCTGCCGCGTTAATTCCCGTAAAGCGCTGCCACTCATTCCTATCGCCCTCCTGCCGTTAATCGCCAGTAAAGGCGTTGCCGCCCACTCATTCTTATTGCCCCCTTCTGCCGTTTATAGCCCGTAAAGCGTTGCGCCAGTCATTCTTATTGCCCCACCTGGCGCCGGTATCGCGCCCGTACGCGTGCCGCCACTCATTGTTATCGCCCCACTGCCGCCGTTAATTGCCTGTAAGGCGAAACCCCACTCATTCCTATCGCCCCCTTGCGCCCGTTAATCGCCCGTAGGTGATTGTCGCCACTCATCATATCGCCCCGCTGCCGCCGTTAATCGCCCGTAAGGCGGTGCCACCACTCATTCTCATTGCCCTCTGTCGCCCTTAAGGCGTTGCCGCCACTCATTCTTATCTCCCCTGCCGCCGTTAATCGCCCGTAAGCGTTGCCGCCACTCATTCTTATTGCCCCTGCCGCGTTAATTGGCCGTAAAGCGATTGCCGCCACCGTTCTTATTGCCCCCCTACCGCCGTTAATCGCCCGTAAGGCAGTACCACTCATTCTTATTGCCCCCTCCTGCCGTTAGCGTGAAGCATTGCCATCACTCATTCTTATTGCCCCCCTGCTCCGTTATCGACCGTTAGGCGTTGCCGCCACTCATTCTTATTGCCCCCAGCCGCCGTTAAAGCCCGTAGGCGTCGCTGCCACTCATTATTATCGCCCCCTGCCGCCGTTAATTGCCCGTAAAGACGGCGGCCACTCATTCTGATCGCCCCTTGTCGCCGTTAATGGCCCGTAAGGCCGCCGTCACTCATTCTTATCGCCCCCTACCTCCGTTAATGCCCGCAAAGGCGATCCTGCGCCACTCATTCTTATCACCTTCCTGCCGCCGTTAATCGCCCGTAAGGCGGTGCGACCAATCATTCTTATTGCCCCCTGCACGCCGTTATCGCCCGTGCGCGGTGCAGCCACTCATTCTTCTCGCGCCCCTGCCGTTAATCGCACGTAAGGCGTTAACACCACTCATTCTCTTTGCCCCTGCCTCCGTTAATCGACCGTAAGGCGTTGCCGCCACTCATTCTTATTGCCCCTGCCGCCATTAATTGCCCGTAAGGCGATTGCCGCCAATTATTCTTATCGCCCCCTACCGCCGTTAATTGCCCGTAAGACGAAAGCCGCCACTCAGTTTCCATTCCCCTTGCCGTTAATCGCCCGTAAGGCGTTGCCGCCACTCATTCTTATTGCCCCCTGCTGACGTTAATAGCCGGCGTTGCGCCAGTCATTCTTATTGCCCCCCTGCCGCCGTTAATTGCCTGTAAGGCAGCTGCCACTCATTCTATCGCCCCTGCCGCCGTTAATTGCCCTTAAAGCGCTGCCACTCATTCTATCGCCCCCTGCCGCCGTTATCGCCGTAGGTGATTGTCGCCACTCATCACTATCGCCCCCTTGCGCTGTTAATCGCTGTAGGCAGGCCGCCACTCATTCTTATCACCTTCCTACCGCCGTTAATCGCCCGTGAGCGTTGCCGCCACTCATTCTTATTGCGCCTCTGCCGCGTTGTCGCCCGTAACGCGATTCGCCACTCATTCTTATCGCCCCCTGCCGCGTTTCGCACATAGGCGTTGCCCACCACTCATTCTTTGCCCCCTGCCTCCGTTAATCGACCGTAAGCGTTGCGCCACTCATTCTTATTGCCCCCATACTGCGTTAATAGTCCGTAAAGCGTTGCCGCCAGTCATTCTTATGCTCCCCTGCCGCCGTTAATCGCCGTTAACGGTGCCGCCACTCATATAATCGCCCTCTGCCGCCGTTAATTGCCCGTAGGCAGCTGCCACTCATTCTATCGCCCCTCCCTGCCGCCGTTAATCGCCGTAGGTGATTGCCGCCACTCATTCTTATTGCCCCCCTGCCGCCGTTAATCGCCTGTGAGCGTTGCCTTCTCATTCTTATTGCCCCCTGCCGCCGTTAATCACCCAAGGCGATGCCGCCACTCATTCTTATTGCCCCTGCGCCGTTAATCGCCCGTAAGCGTTGCGCCCACTCATTCTTATTGCCCCCTGCCGCCGTTAATCGCCAGTAAGGCGATTGCCGCCACTCATTCTTTGCCCCCTTCTGCCGTTAATAGCCCGTGAGCGATTGCCGCCAGTCATTCTTATTGCCCCACCTGCCGCCGTTAATCGCCCGTACGCGATTGCCGCCACTCATATTATCGCCCGCCGTTAATTGCCTGTAAAAACCTCACTCTTCCCTATCCCCCTTCGCCCGTTGTCACGCCCGTAGGTGATTGTCGCCACTCATCCTTATCGCCCCGCTGCGCCGTTAATCGCCCGTGGCGTTGCCCACCACTATTCTCATTGCCCTCTGTCGCCCTTGATTGCCGCCACTCATTCTTATCTCGCCCTGCGCGTTAATCGCCCGTAAAGGCGGTGCCGCCACCCATTCTTATTGCCCTCCTCGCCTTTAATTGCCCGTAAAGTAACCGCCACTCATTCTGGTCGCTCCTGCCGCCGTTAATCGCCCGTAAGCGTTACGCCACTCATTTTATCGTCCCCCTGCCGCGTTAATGCCGTAAAGCAGTGCCAACTCATTCTTATCGCCCCCCTGCCGCTGTTAATCGCCCGTAAGGCGATTGCCGCCCTTCATTCTTATTGCCCCTGCCTCGTTTGACGTTGGCGTTGCGCCACTCATTCTTATGCCCCCAGCCGCCGTTAAAGGCCCGTAAGCGTGCATGCGCCACTCATTTATCGCCCCCTGCCGCCGTTAATTGCCCGTGAAGACAACCCGCCACCCATTCTGATCGCCTTGTGCCGTTAATGGCCGTAAAGCGTGCCGCCACTCATTTTATCGCCCCCTGCGCCGTTAATCGCCTGTAAAGCGTTACGCCACTCATTCTTATTGCCCCCCTGCCGCCGTTAATCGCCCGTGAACGATTCCACCACTCATTCTTATTGCCCCCCTACTGCCGTTAATAGTCCGTAAGCGTTGCCACCACTCATTCTTATCGCCCCCCTGCCTCCATTAATCGACCGTTGAAGCGTTCCGCCTCATTCTTGCCCCCTACGCCGTTAGTGCCCGTAGGCGTTGCCTCACTCATTCTTATCCCTTCGCCGTTAATCGCCCGTAACGCAATTGCCCCCACTCATTCTTATCACCTTCCTGCACGTTTAATCGCCCGTAAGCGGTACGCACTCGTCTTATTGCGCCTCTGCGTTAATGCCCATGTGCGTGGTTTGCCCTCATTCTTATCGCCCCCTGCGCCGTTATTGCCACGTAAGGCGGTTGCCACCACTCATTCTTTTTCCTGGCCGTCGACCGTAGGCAGTGCGCCACTCATTCTTATTGCCCCCCCTGCGTTATGCCTATTAAAGCGATTACCACTCATTCTTATTGCCCCCCTGCCTCCGTTAATCGGCGTTGAAGCGCTGCCACTCTTCTATAACCCCCCCTGCCGCCGTTATCGCCCGTAAGGTGATTGTGCCACTCATCTTATCGCCCCCTTGCCGTGTTAATCGCCCATAAGGCGAATACGCCACTCATTCTTATCACCTTCCTGCTGCCTCCGTTAATCGCCAGTAAGGCAGTTGCCGCCACTTTCTTATCGCCCCCTGCGCGTCGTTAATCGCCCGTCGAGATTGCGCCGCTTCATTCTTGTCGCCCCCCTGGCGCCGTTAATCACCCGTAAGGATATTGCGCCACTCATTCTTATCGCTTGCCCGTTAATCGCCGTAAGGCGTTACCGCCACTCACTCTTATCACCCCCTCCCGCCTTTAATCACCGGTAAGGCTATTCCGCCACTCATTCTTACGCCCCCACCGCGTTAATCACCGTAAGGCGTTGCCGCCACTCATTCATATCACCCCTACGTGGTTAATCGCCCGTGGCGTTATGCGCTCATTCTTATTGTCCCCTGCGCCGTTAATTACCCGTAAGCGTTGCCGCCACTGGTTTTTATCGACCCCCTGCTGTAATTGCCCGTCAAGGCGTTGCTGCCGCTCATTCTTATATGCCTTCCTGCCGCCATTTATCTCGGGTTTTTGTCCCGTAAGAATTTCCGCCCTTCATTCTTATCGCCCCCTGCGCGTTAATCACCCGTAAGGCGATTGCCCCCCACTCATTCTTATTGCCTTCCTTGGCTTTCGCCCGTAGGTTCCGCTCATTTTTCGACCCCCTGCTGCGTAATTGCCCGTAAGGCGTTGCTGCCGCTCATTCTTATTGCCTTCCTGCGCCATTTATCCCGAATAGCGATTGTCGCCACTCATTCTTATCGCCCCCTGCCGCCGTTAATCACCCGTAGGCGATTGCAGCCACTCATTCATATCGCCCCCCTACCGCGTTAGCCTGCATTAAGGCGATTGGCGGCCTCCCTGCGCCATTAATCGCCCATTGTGGTGATTGCCGCCACTCATTCTTATTGCCCCCCCCTGCCGTTAATCGCCCGTGGGCTATTGCCGCCACTCATTCTTATTGCCCTCTGCCGCCGTTAATTGCCCGTTAGGCGATTGCCGCCACTCATTCTTTTTGCCGTCGTTAATCGCCGTGGCGTTACGCCACTCATTCTTATTGCCCCCCTGCGCTTTGTCGCCGTTAGGCGTTGCCGCCACTCATTCTTATTGCCCCCTGCCGCCATTAATCGCCCGTAAGCATTGCAGCCACTCATTATTGCCGCCCCCGCCGCGTTGTCCGTGGCGCGCCACTCATTCTTATCGCCCTCCTGCGCCGTTAATCGCCCGTAAGCGTGCCGCCACTCATTATTGCTCCCTGCGCGTTAATTGCCCTCGGCGATTGCCTGCTCCTTATGCCCCTCTGCGGTTGTCGTCCGTAAGGCATTGCCGCCACTCTTCTTCTCGCCCTCCTGCGCCGTTAATCGCCGGTAAAGCGTTACCACCTCATTCTTATTGCCCCCTGCGCCCGTTATGTCGCCCTTAAGGCTATTGCCGCCACTCATTCTTATCGCCCCCTGCCTGCGTGTCGCCCGTAAGGCGTTACGCCACTCATTCTTGTCGGCCCTGCGCCGTTGTCGCCGTAAAGGCGTTGCCGCCAATCATTCTTAGTGCCCTCTGCTGCCGTCGTTTGTCGCCCGTAAGGCGTTGCCACTCATTCTAATTGCCTTCCTTCCGCCTTTAATCGCCCGTGGTGATTGCCACCACTCATTCTGCTCTCCTGCGCCGTTAATCGCCCGTGAAATTGCCACCACTCATTCTTATCGCCCCCCTGCCGCCATTAATGCGCCGTTAGGCGTTGCCACCACTCATTCTTATTGCCCCCCTGCCGCCTTTGTTCGCCCGCAAAGGCGACTGCCCCACTCATTCTTATTGCCCCCTTCCGCCGTTAAACGCCTGTAAGGCGATTGCCGCCACTCATTCTTATTCCCCACCTGCCGCCGTTAATCGCCAGTAAGGCGATAGCCACCTCTCATTCTTATTGCCCCCCTGCCGCCGTTAAGCACCCGTGGCGTTGCCACACTCATTCTTATTCCCTCTGCCGCCATTAATCGCCCGTAAGGGTACGCCACTCATTCTCATTGCCCCCCTGCTTCCGTTAATCTCCGTAAAGGCCTATTGCCACCACTCATTCTTATTGCCCTCTGCCGCCATTAATCGCCGTAAGGCGTTGCCGCCACTCATACTTCGCCCCTTCGCGTAATGCTGATTACGCCACCATTCTTTTCCTCCTGCGCGTTAATCGCCAGTAAGGCGGTTGCCCACTCATTCTTATTGCCCTCCTGCCGCCGTTAATCGCCCGTAAAGGCTATTGCCGCCACTCATTCTTATTGCCCCCTGGCGCCGTGAATCGCCTGTAAGCAATTGCTACCACTCATTCTTATTGCCCTCTGCGTTGTTTATCGCCTGTAAACATTGCCGCCACTCATTCTTATCGCCTTCGCCGTTAATCGCCACAAGGCGTTGCCGCCCTCATTCTTTTGCCTACTCCTGCGCCGTTAATCGCCAGTAAGCATTGCCTACTCATTCTTATTCCCCCTGCCGCGTTAACCGCCACTCATTCTGCGCCCCTGCCGCCATTGTCCCCATAATGCGGTGCCCACCACTCATTCCTATTGCCCTCTGCCGTTAATCGCCCGTAAGCGTTGCGCCCACTCATTTTATTGCCCCCCTGCCGTCGTTAATCGCCCCGTAGCGTTGCCACCTCATTACTAGTACTTTGCCGCCTTTAATGCCGTAAAGGCGTTGCCGCCACTCATTCTTATTGCTCTCCTGCCGCCGTTAATCGCCGTAAGGCGTTGCCGCCACTCATTCTTATTGCCCCCTGCCGCCGTTAATTGCCCCAAAGGCGATTGCCGCCACTCATTCTTTTTGCCCCCCTGCGTCGTTAATCGCCAGTAAGCGATTGCCACCTCGCCATATTTTCCCCCTTCACGTTAATCGCCCGTGGCGTTGCGCCACTCATCTTAGCGCCCCTGCGCCGTTAATCGCCCGTAAGGCGTTGCCGCCAATCATTCTCATAGCTACCCGTTAACGCCGTGTGGTAGTACCGCCACTCATTCTTATCGCCCGCCGATCGCCGCCCGTGGCGTTGCCGCCACTCATTCTTATTGCCCCCCTACGCCGTTGTCGCCAAAGGCGTTGCCGCCACTCATTCTTATGGCCCCCTGCCGTTAATCCCCGTGGGCGATTGCGCCACTCATTCTTATCGCCCCCTGCTGCCGTTAATCACCCGTAAGGCTATTGCCGCCACTCATTCTTATTGCCTTCCTGCCGCCATTAATCGCCCGTATGGTGATTGCCGCCACTCATTCTTATTGCCCCCTGCCGCCGTTAATCGCCCGTAAGGCTATTGCCGCCACTCATTCTTATCGCCCCCACCGCCGTTAATCGCCCGTGGAGCGTTGCCGCCACTCATTCTTATTGCCCCCTGCGCGTTAATCTGGTTGCGCCACTCATTTTTGCTCTGCCGCCGTTAATTGCCTAAGGCGTTACGCCACTCATTTGCCCCTGCTTAATGCGTAAGCGTTGCCGCCACTCATTCTTATGCCCCCTGCCGTCGTTAATCGCCCGTAGGCGATTCCCACCACTCATTCTAATTGCCCCCTGCCGCCGTTAATTGCCCGTAGGCAAAAGCCGCCACTCATTCTTATCGCCCTCCTGCCGCCGTTAATTGCCTTAAGGCGTATTCCCACTCATTCTTATTGCCCCTGCGCGTTAATCGTCCGTAACGTTGCGCCACTCATTCTTTCGCCCTGGTTAATCCTAAGGCGTTGCCCACTCATTCTTATTGCCCCCCGCCGTTAATCGCCCGTGAGGCTATTGCCGCCACTCATTCTTATCGCCCCCTGCTGCGTTAATAGCCGTAAAGCGTTGCGCCACTCATTCTTGCCGGCCCTGCCGCCGTTATCGCCGTAAGGCGTTACGCATATCATTCTTAGTGCCCCTCTGCCGCCGTTAATCGCCGTAAGGCGTTGCCACCACTTATTCTAATTGCCTTCCTTTCGCCTTTAATCTCCGTAAGGCGATTGCCACCACTCATTCTTATGCTCTCCTGCGCCGTTAATGAGCGAAGCTATTACCACCACTCATTCATATTGCCCCTCTGCCGCGTTAATCACCCGTAAGGCGATTGCCTCACTCATTCTTATTGCCCTCTGCCGCCGTTAATCACCCGTAAGGCGATTGCCACCACTCATTCATTACCTTCCTTCCGTCTTTAATCGCCCGTATAGGCGATTGCCTGCCCATTCTTATTGCTCTCCTGCGCCGTTAATGCGCCGAGGCTATTACCACCACTCATTCTTATTGCCCCTCTGCGCCGTTAATCACCCGTAAGGCGTTGCGCCACTCATTCTTATGGCCCCCCCCTCGCGTTAATCGCCCGTAAGGCGATTGCCGCCACTCTTCTTATTGCCCCCCTGCCGCCGTTGGTTGCCAGGCGATTGCCGCCACTCATTCTTTTGCCCGCCTGCCGTCGTTAATCGCCAGTAAGGCAGTTGCGCCACACTCATACTTTTCCCCTGCCGTTAATCGCGAAGCGTTGCGCCCTCATTCTTATTGCCCCCCTGCGCCGTTAATCGCCCGTAATGCGATTCCCCCTCTCATTCTTATCGCCCCCTGCCGTCGTTAATCGCCAGTGAGGCGATTGCCGCCACCACTCTTATCGCCCCACTGCGCCCGTTAATCACCTGTAGGCCTATTGCCGCCACTCATTCTTATCGCCCTCCTGCCGCGTTAATCGTCCGTAAGGCGATTGCCGCCTCATTCTTATTGTCCCCTGCCGCCGTTAATCGCCGTGAAGCAGTTCCACTCATTCTTATCGCCCCTGCCGCCGTTAATCGCCCGTGAAGCGATTGCCGCCACTTTTCTTATCGCCTTCCTGCCGCCGTTATCGCCCCGTAAAACTGCGTCGCCACTCATTCTTACCGGCCCCTGCCGCCGTTAATCGGCCATAAAGGTACAACCCACTCACTCTTATCGCCCCCTGCCGCCGTTAATCGCCCGTGGCGATTGCCTCCACTCATTCTTATCGCCCCTGCCGTCGTTAATCGCCCTAAGGCGATTGCCGCCACTCATTCTTATCCCCTGCCTTTAATCGCCCGTAAGCGTTGCCTCTTTCATTCTTATCGCCCCCTGCGGCCATTAATCGCCCGTAGGCGATTGCTGCACTCTTATCTTGCGCCGTTAATCGCAAAAGCGATTGCCGCCACTCAGTCTTATCGCCCCCCTGCCGCCGTTAATCGCCCGTAAGGCGATTGCCGCCACTCATTCATATCGCCCCCCTGCCGCCGTTAATCGCCCGTAAGGTGATTGCCGCCACTCATTCACATCGCCCCCCTGCCGCCGTTAATCGCCCATAAGGCGATTGCCGCCACTCATTCTTGTCGCCCCCCCTGGCGCCGTACAGACCTCCTCATTATGGAGGCATTACACCAGTATAAAGAAAAGCCGTCGCTTTGTGATATGGCCTCTAGTGAATTGTTATGTTTTTCACACTAAGGCTCGTCTGAATTAAGGTAATACCCCCTTTATATTTTATTTCATTTCATACTTTTTATTTCCTGATTTTTGCTTTGTATGTAGGTCTCTCGTCATTTTTGTCGGTTTTGAATTGGATTGCTCTTTTTAAATTTTTTGAAGTTTATCGAAGGTAAATTTTCATATAATATTATGTTTTTATTGTATATCACCTGTAATTTTAAACTTTTTCAAAACTTTTTAGGCTCTGATGATGTGAAAGGATTTTTTCAGAAACGTTAGCAATTAAAAGAAGCACTACTTCAAGATGTTTGTGTTTACCCTGGTTCTCCTCTTCGTAGGACCAGAACAGTTAGTAGTTGTGACACTTAAAGACAGGCCAGCAAATTGCTTCCCGGAACACAGTTATCTATGGCTCTCCTGTTACAAATATTAGGTGTATTTAATGAGTATTTCTGGGATATTGGTACTTTTGTTATTGTCTGGTATGTTTTATATTTTTTCATAATTATAATAAAAATAGTTTAATGATGATACCCTTATTAAATGATGTATTAATGATACGTGCAATAATACTAATACAGTAATAATAAGGATTATATCGTTTAATGCTGTATTGTACATAGAATTTTCGTGATAATAAGGCAGTGTTTGATAACTGTTAATTGCTGTATATAAAAAATGATAGAAACGACTAATAATAACCGTAATGCAATGCATTATTGAGGATGCTTTCGAGTGAGGTGAGGCTGAGGTGATATTTATCGATCCTGAAATCAACAGCTCGTTAATATGCAGCCCAGTACAGTGTATAACACGTGATGGTATGGGTCTTACCGTTCTCGAGCCATGCTACTGACAAAAATGCCTCGATAATAAATAGTTACTCAGTATTGATAATGATAATCGCTCAGTATTTCTTATTATATGAGACGGGAACTTCACTGACATGTTTACTTTGATGCAAAATATATTGAATTTGGTGAATTGAAATCCAACTTATGGAGTAGATCTCAAAAACGAACATTCAAAACAAGTTCATTGTTTTTCATAGTACAAACAACAACGTTATTTGTGGTTAAATTATCACATAGATCACAGAATTACAAGTATCTAGGCATATTTCTACATTTAAGAATCATATAGATAATTGGTATAATAATTTACCGTTGAGGTAGGCAATAATACAGAATTTTATTAACCGTTAATATTTTTCTTTCCAGTACAGGTAACGATATGATAGTGGATGTAGTCTGGTACCTTATGCCTGTTGTTACGACCGTGTCGTATTTTTCTATTTTTTTATATATATAACATGCTCCCATGTTGTTCCATAATATTCCTGTAATGATGTGTTAAATTTACTATTATATATTTTAGTCACCTTACCCTGTGCTGTTATGGTTTTAACTGTCATTATTTGTTCAAGCCCATCTTATTTCTTTATTTAGTATTGTAACAAGTATTCTTTGTTCTCTAACGACCATCTGCATCATTAAATGACCCACCGGCGGGTCGCGTGGCGGGAGCCGACCTTATATATACGACCCACCAACTGACGGAGTTAGTTCAGTCCTCTTGTCATACAGTTCACATCCTTTGAGTGACACTCGTCACCTGTTACTTCTACTTAATTTATTTGTGTTGTTCCTGTCGCCACCAATGTGGTATATCTATGTGAGTACCTATTTATGTCTCTATTTATGTCCATCAGTATTTGCTTAGTTACATTTAAGTAATTCAGTGTTGTTTCACGTTAGTTAATTTCAGTGTTAGTTTTTATATGTTTATGCAGTGTTAACGTAATCCAATGCTTTATTATTATTCTTTTGATGTTTCGATGTTTAGTATCACTTGTCTTAAAAGTTTCGATGGTGAATCAATTTGTTGTGACAGCCTACGAGGCTCTTTATTGTGTTAATATTTAATTAATTAAATTCTTAAAGGTTTACTTTATTTATTTTTATTCCCTTTTAATTTACTTCACTTTTTTGTTTGGTTACGCTTAGAACCTGGATATTTAAGTAAATTAAGAGATGGCGGAACAATATGGTGAGTGTATGACTGTGTATGGGGTGT
>NW_024729964.1:0-10890 GCF_018991925.1 Homarus americanus | reverse complement strand
TGGTGTATACTGTAGTGGTGTATACTGTAGTGGTGTATACTGTAGGGGTGTATACTGTAGGGGTGTATACTGTAGGGGTGTATACTGTAGTTACCCATAAATAAACGTTTTCTTTGTTTCTCAATTAATTTATTAGAGAAAACGGATTTGTCGAGGAGGCGGAGGAGGGGTTACCAGAGAAGATAGGAAGAGGAGGAGGAGGGGGAAGAGAGGAGGGGTTAAGGAGGAGGAGGAGGAGGCGAAGAAGAAGAAGAAGAAGAAGAAGAAGAAGAAGAAGAAGAAGAAGAAGAAGAAGAAGAACTCTCTCTCACTCTCTTTTTCTGCCTATCACACACACACACACACACACCATCATTCAAAAAGAGATAAGATATTTTCCATACGTTTCTAAAAGTATCCCTAAGTGACGAAAAAGTGACGAGTGGTGACGAAATAGTGACGATAATTGATAAGTGACGAAAAGTGACGATTAGTGACGATAATTGATGATATGTGACGATATAGTGACGATTAGTTACGATTATTGATGATATGTGACGAAATAGTGACGATATTTGATGATAAAGGACGAAATACTGACGATAAGTGACGAAATAGTACGATAAGTGACGAAATAGTACGATGTCACGATAAATGACGATAAGAGATGAAATAGTGACGAAATAATGAAAATACACCTTTTCATCATATCCGTCGAGACATTGTTCCATAACCGAATGACAGAACACATATCGAATGACACTCTAAAATAACTGTTGGTTCATGCTGACAGAAGTAATTGACGTAAGTTATGAAGTTGACAGCCGTGAACAATAAACCGACAGTCTACATAGAGTTTGAGAATGTAACAATTGGAGAATGACAGACCACCAACAGTTATTTTAGATTGTCATTCGATATGTGTTGTGTCATTCGGTTATGAAATTTGTCAAATATTTATGAAACAATGTCTCGACGGATATGTGAAAAGGTGTATTAGGCACATCTTCACTACAACTACTTCATTACAGGTAGTAGGTAGTAGGCAGTTACCAAACAGGGAGGTACTACCGCCTGGGAAGATATTGGCAGCATAATGTGTTGTCTAATGGTAGACCCTGCTGCCATATGTGACCAAGTCCTAGGTTGATGATCTGACTTTCTGCTTCATTTTCACACAATTGCAGGGTCTCAGTTGTTTCTCTTACTTTGACAATACAACATACATATATTGTTTCTCACTTTTGATCTTTTTTATTCATTTTTGTATTTATAGTTCTTTATTATTAATATTATTATTATTACAGTTACTGTATTATTATCATCATTATTTTATTATTTTATTTTGTTTGTTTTATCATAAATTATATTTATTATGAATTATTATGACTATTATTATTATTATTATTATTATTATTATTATTATTATTATTATTATTATTATTATTATTATTATTATTATTATTATTATTATTATTATTATTATTATTATTATTATTACATTTTCGCCCCCCAGGCCCTGATGTGGGTCAGTGACCTGTGTCCGGGTGGGCTAATCCCCGTAAAAAAAAAAAACACTATTAGACACATCTTCACTACACTATGAGGCACATCTTCACTACAACTACTTCACTACACTATCAAGCACATCTTCACTACAACTACTTCACTACACTATCAGGCACATCTTCACTACAACTACTTCACTACACTATCAGGCACATCTTCACTACAACTACTTCACTACACTATCAGGCACATCTTCACTACAACTACTTCACTACACTATCAGGCACATCTTCACTACAACTACTTCACTACACTATCAGGCACATCTTCACTACAACTACTTCACTACACTATCAGGCACATCTTCACTACAACTACTTCACTACACTATCAGGCACATCTTCACTACAACTACTTCACTACACTATCAGGCACATCTTCACTACAACTACTTCACTACACTATCAGGCACATCTTCACTACAACTACTTCACTACACTATCAGGCACATCTTCACTACAACTACTTCACTACACTATGAGGCACATCTTCACTACACATCTTCACTACACTATGAGGCACCTCTTCACTATACTATAAGGCACCTCTTCACTTCATTGCACAACAACTATCACTTCAGCGCCTCAAAAACGCATCTAACCCCCAAATAATAATTTGATGTCCTGGAGAAGGCTGAGTCGATACAGATAATTAAAAATGGCTTGCCGAAAAACAGAAAACTTCCAAGATTGGGTGTGTGAGCTTCTCCCTGAGGACGTGACTGACCTCCTACAAGACGGAGCGGAAATTCTTGGGGAGGGAGCGCACGCAATTGCTTACCTTGTCAAGTGGGGAAATGATGTAGCTGTTTTGAAAAAGGCAGTGTCACCATCAGCCAAAAAATTCTTCAAGGATGAGGCTGCCAAGATGTATGCCCTCGATGGTGCTGGGGGGATTCCTAAGGTACTTGGGTACTGTCCAAAACCTCCAGCGATCCTCCAGTCCTTCAGGGGTAAGCTCACACTCAACCACCTTCTCTCTGAAGATAACCTGATCTGCCAATATGACCTTATACAACTGGGGCTCCTCCTTGGTGAGAAAATCCTTGAGATGAACACGAAAGGTCTAGCACACAATGACATCAAGGAGGATAACATAATGATCCAAGGGCCCTCATCCCGGCCAGAGGTCAGCCTCATTGACCTCGGTCTGGCCTGTGAGATCGGTAAGTCTTGTAAAGTCAGCGCTGATTGCCTACACGAGGACTTCCCCTGGATGGCCCCTGAAGTCTGCCGTGGGTTTAGGACCACCAAGAATTCAGATACATATTCTTTCGGGTTTGTCCTGATGGAATTGATCAAGGAGGCCCCAGGGGACCATCCAGAGGTCACAAAACTCGCCAAGAAGGCCATGACCAAGCGCCGCACTGACCGGCCATCACTACCACACCTCCTCCGAGAATTCCGAGAAATCATCAGTTGAAGAAAAAATTTTAGGCCCCAAGCTATAAAGCACACACTATCTCTCACCTTCCCACAGCGTATCTGAACGAAACGAAAAACAAAACTCAAACGACAGGTAAACCTTGCATCCGATTCCTTGTCCGCCTGACTTCAACATTCCCCTAACTCAAACCTTCAACAGCACAACCTTGGACTTTTTTTCATAAGATGGCAGATCAATGGGTAAGGAAAACGCTTAAATTCACGATGTTAATTATATTTTTAAATAAATTGGGACCAAAACTCTACAAAATAAGGGTTAAAGTTGCTAAAACATCACGTGACTGAGAAAACTAGTTATTTATGATAGGATTGAAGGTCTAAATCGTTCCTAACTCATCACAAGCCATCAGAAAAATCTAGTCTGCATGTCTAGGTACAGATTGATTGATACGTTTATTGAGATACAAAAAACATTAGTACATCTCAAAGGGATGAAGTGACATAAGTCATCCCCACCCCAATCCAGGAATGTCCCTCTCAGGTCTCACATAAATCCCTAATATTTCATATAATCAGTTATATACATACATAGTTATATTCTAGATGAAAAATTTCTATATTTCTTTAATATATCATCTATTTTCCTATTTTTATACATCCACTCTATTTGCATGGGGACATTATTTATATGGGCATTTCTATATACATTAAGCAATGGGCATTCCAGTATATAATGTGGCAGGGTATGGGATCTGGGTGTTCTACAAACTCTACATTCTTTATCCTGTTCACTTCTCTCAGCTCCAAGTTCCCAATAATATTTATATCCTAATCTTAACCTCATATACACTGAATCTTTCCACCTACTCCCATCTTTCCCATATGTAAATTTTGTGTTCATGAGAACATGATGGTAATGTTTCATTGTTTCCCTTTTCTCGTATATTTCATTCCTTTTGAAATTATCTTCTATTGATTGTATTTTCCGTAATTTGCTCCTTAATTGTTTCAAGGTTTTAGTACATATTATGTCGATCTCGGCCTTTTCCGTGGCTCGTTTTGCTATTATATTTACTGCTTCATTAAGACCAATCCCCACATGTGAAGGGACCCATACAAATTGAACATTATGGCCATTTTTCCTTATTGTATTTACTAATTTTCTACATGAACCAATAATGTGTTCAAAGACTGGACTCCCACTGTTCAAAGAATCCAAAGCTGCCCTACTATCAACAAAAAAATATGCATCTTTATACACATTTACAACATTTTCCAACCCTACTAAGATTGCATATAACTCAGCTTGTGTTGATGAAATAAAACTGCTCAACCGAAGTCCAATTTTGATGTCATCATTCCTTTGTTCTGTGTACTGTCTTATAAGGATCCCGCACCCTGCCCTGCCACTTGACATAACTGAACCGTCACAATATACATGCAATGTGTTTATTTTAGGCAAATTACTAATCTAATTCCCATATAAAGCCCTTAACTGTCCTGGTTCATGTAATAATTTCTTCATTGTGAGAGGCACTATGTCTAACTCTACTTCTCGTTCTTCCCAGGGTGGATTCTTACAACTCTTCTGAACAGCTGTACACCAGTCTGCCAGATTACATTTTTTAATAATATTTACTAATCCATTCATGCATCCTCCCTTGCCTTGCCTACAGAAGGTCCGTTTACCTTTTAAACCATCATTTATATCTTGTGCAAATTTACCCCCACTGTTCCCTCTCATTAATCGAACTGCTGCAACTGTATTAATTTCATTGACCCTCTGTGAAATGCTCTGTAACCATAGTTCCATTTTCATTATCTCAATCATTGCATCCTTTTGACACCCTAAAATTATTCTCATTGCATCATTTTGCATGATCTCAAGCTCCTGTAGCCTTCCTTCAGCAGTACAAGAGAGGACATAGTCTATAAGTGATCTGATGGTAGAAATATACATCATTCTCAGTATGGGTACCCCAGCACCTTTACCACAACATGCTAGAGCCTTCAAGGGCTGTAATCTTGCTCTACATTGAATGAGGACATGATGTATTTCTGCCTCTTTACTTTCACTAGTAAAGCCAATATATATTCCTAAATATTTATACATTGACAATTTCTCAAAAAAATTTCCATTTAGAAAAACGGATTCAGTTCCTCTTCCTTTACATTCACACTTGGTTTTTTCTTCATTGATAACTAAGCCCATCTTTTGAGAAAGAACACTAAAATTATTTAATGCAATCTGCAAATTTTTGACAGAGTTTCCTTGAAATATGATGTCATCTGCATAAATGATGGTTACAACTCCTGTGGGATATTTGTGTCAGGCTATCTTGTTCATTAACACATTAAATAACATTAGGCTCAATACTCCCCCTAGTTCAAGTGCTCTTTCCTCAGACAAACATCCCTGATACCATACACAGGCTCTCCTTCCATGCAAGTAGTCACCTATCCAGTGTAACAACTCCCCTGATACCCCTAGAGCAGCCAGTTCATTCATAACTACTTCACTGTGAGCTTTATCAAATGCTCCTTGTAAATCCACAAAACTCTACATCTGTCTGCATCATTTGATAAACATTTTATAACACAGTCTGAAGTACATTTCCCTTCCAAAAAACCAAATAAATTACAAGATAGATTTTCCCCCACAATATATACAAGCCTATGTAATAATATTCTCTCCATTATCTTGCAAAAACAAAATGTTAAAGACACTGGCCTGTATCCACCAGTTGCCTTAGGGACAGGGATAACTATCACTTTCTTCCATTCTGTTGGTAATCTACCCTCTGTATAGCTCATGTTGAATAAATCTAATAATGGACTATTTTCCATACTAACTAAGCAGTTCCAAATTTCCTAAGTCACACAGGCTTCACCTGGTGCTGTAGATTTTCCTTTTTTAACAGCATTTAATAACTCATCTTGAGTCTAAAAATCTAAATACTTATGGGAGTCAGAGAAGTAAATTTGACCCATCTAATCTATATAAAACAAAGAAGTATGTCTGTGGTGATGATGGATGGTGTTATATGTAGTGATGATGGATGGTGTATGTAGTGATGATGATTGGTGTTATAGGTAGTGATGGTGGATGGTGTTATATGTAGTGATGGTGGATGGTGTTATATGTAGTGATGATGATTGGTGTTATATGTAGTGATGATGGATGGTGTTATATGTAGTGATGATGGATGGTGTTATATGTAGTGATGATGGATGGTGTTATATGTAGTGATGATGGATGGTGTTATATGTAGTGATGGTGGATGGTGTTATATGTAGTGATGATGATTGGTGTTATATGTAGTGATGATGGTTGGTGTTATATGTAGTGATGATGGATGGTGTTATATGTAGTGATGATGATTGGTGTTATATGTAGTGATGATGATTGGTGTTTTATGTATTGATGATGGATGGTGTTATATGTAGTGATGATGATTGGTGTTATATGTAGTGATGATGATTGGTGTTATATGTAGTGATGATGGATGGTGTTATATGTAGTGATGATGATTGGTGTTATATGAAGTGATGATGGATGGTGTTATATGTAGTGATGATGGATGGTGTTATATGTAGTGATGATGGGTGGTGTTATATGTAGTGATGATGGATGATGTTATATGTAGTGATGATGGATGGTGTTATATGTAGTGATGATGGATGGTGTTATATGTAGTGATGATGATTGGTGTTATATGTAGTGATGATGATTGGTGTTATATGTAGTGATGATGGATGGTGTATGTAGTGATGATGATTGGTGTTAATTGTAGTGATGATGATTGGTGTTATATGTAGTGATGATGATTGGTGTTATATGTAGTGATGATGGATGGTGTTATATGTAGTGATGATGGATGGTGTTAGTATGTAGTGATGATGGATGGTGTATGTAGTGATGATGATTGGTGTTATATGTAGTGATGATGATGGTGTTATATGTAGTGATGATGATTGGTGTTATATGTAGTGATGATATGATGTAGATGATGATGTGTTATATGTAGTGATGATGGATTGGTGTTATATGTAGTGATGATGATTGGTGTTATATGTAGTGATGATGGATGGTGGAGTGGTGATTATATGTAGTGATGATGGATGGTGTTATATGTAGTGATGATGATATGTAGTGTGATGATGGTGATGTAGTGATGATATATGTAGTGATGATGATTGGTGTTATATGTAGTGATGATGGATGGTGTTATATGTAGTGATGATGGATGGTGTTATATGTAGTGATGATGATTGGTGTATGTAGTGATGATGATTGGTGTATGTAGTGATGATGATTGGTGTATGTAGTGATGATGATTGGTGTTATATGATAGTGATGATGGATGGTGTTATATGTAGTGATGATGATTGGTGTATGTAGTGATGATGGGTGGTGTTATATGTAGTGATGATGGGTGGTGTTATATGTAGTGATGATGGGTGGTGTTATATGTAGTGATGATTGGTGTATGTAGTGATGATGGATGGTGTTATGTGTAGTGATGATTGGTGTTATATGTAGTGATGATGGATGGTGTTATGTGTAGTGATGATTGATGGTGTTATATGTAGTGATGATGGATGGTGTTATATGTAGTGATGAGTTATATGTAGTGATGATGGATGGTGTTATATGTAGTGATGATGGATGGTGATGATATGTAGTGATGATATGGTGTTATATGTAGTGATGATGGGTGGTGTTATGATGTTAGTGATGATGGGTGATGTGTTATATGTAGTGATGATGATTGGTGTTATATGTAGTGATGATGATTGGTGAATGTAGTGATGAGGATTGGTGTTATACGTAGTGATGATGGATGGTGTTATATGTAGTGATGATGGATGGTGTTATATGTAGTGATGATGGATGGCGTTATATGTAGTGATGATGGGTGGTGTTATATGTAGTGATGATGGATGGTGTTATATGTAGTGATGAGGATTGGTGTTATATGTAGTGATGATGGATGGTGTTATATGTAGTGATGATGGATGGTGTTATATGTAGTGATGATGGATGGTGTTATATGTAGTGATGATGGGTGGTGTTATATGGAGAGATGATGGGTGGTGTTATATGTAGTGGTGATGGATGGTGTTATATGTAGTGATGATGGATGGTGTTATATGTAGTGATGATGGTATTGATGATGGATGGTGTTATATGTAGTGATTATATGTAGTGATGATGGTTGGTGTTATATGTAGTGATGATGGATGGTGTTATATGTAGTGATGATGGATGGTGTTATATGTAGTGATGATAGATGATGTTATATGTAGTGATGGTGGGTGGTGTTATATGTAGTGATGGTGGGTGGTGTTATATGTGGTGATGATGGATGGTGTTATATGTAGTGATGATGGATGGTGTTATATGTGGTGATGATGGATGGTGTTATATGTAGTGATGATAGATGATGTTAAACGTAGTGATGATGGATGTTGTTATATATAGTCATGATGGATGGTGTTATATGTAGTGATGATGGATGGTGTTATATGTGGTGATGATGGATGGTGTTATATGTAGTGATGATGGATGATGTTATATGTAGTGATGATGGGTAGTGTTATATGTAGTGATGATGGATGTTATATGTGGTGATGATGGATGGTGTTATATGTAGTGATGATGGATGGTGTTATATGTAGTGATGATGGATGGTGTTATATGTAGTGATGATGGATGGTGTTATATGTAGTGATGATGGATGGTGTTATATGTAGTGATGATGGATGGTGTTATATGTACTGATGATGGATGATGTTATATGTAGTGATGATGGATGGTTTTATATGTACTGATGATGGATGGTGTTATATGTAGTGATGATGGATGGTGTTATATGTAGTGATGATGGATGGTGTTTTATGTAGTGATGATGGATGGTGTTATATGTAGTGATGATCAAAATTATCCTGAAGTTGTTACTACACTATTAGTTACGATAACTGACGAAATAATGACGATAAGTGACGAAATAACGAAAAGTGACGAAACGTGACGATATGTGACGAAACAGTGACGATAGGTGACGAAAAGTGACGAGATACTGACAATAAGTGACGAAACGTGACGATATGTGACGAAACAGTGACGATAGGTGACGAAAAGTGACGAGATACTGACAATAAGTGACGAAACGTGACGATATGTGACGAAACAGTAACGATAAGTGACGAAATACTGACAATAAGTGACGAAACGTGACGATATGTGACGAAATAAACGAAAAGTGATGAAATAGTGACAATAAGTGACGAAACGTGACGATATGTGACGAAACAGTGACGATAGGTGACGAAAAGTGACGAGATACTGACAATAAGTGACGAAACGTGACGATATGTGACGAAACAGTAACGATAAGTGACGAAATACTGACAATAAGTGACGAAACGTTACGATATTTGACGAAATAAACGAAAAGTGATGAAATAGTGACAATAAATGACGAAACGTGACGATATGTGACGAAACAGTGACGATAAGTGACGAAATACTGACAATAAGTGACGAAACGTGACGATATGTGACGAAACAGTAACGTTAAGTGACGAAATACTGACAATAAGTGACGAAACGTGACGATATGTGACGAAATAGTGACGAATAGCCACAAATCTGAGAGAGACAGACAGACAGACAGACAGACAGACAGACAAACAGAGAGAGAGAAGTAGACAGATATGTATATTGACAGAGAGAGTGATAGAAATAGACAGACATACATATAAACAGACAGACAGAGACATAGATACATACTCACGGAGAGAGACTCAATACGTGATCAGGTAGTTAACGTGAGCCAACATTGACAGTGTAGTGGAGACGTGGGCCAGAACTTGTGTTGACAGACAGACAGACAGACAGACGCATCAGACCTTGTGTTGACAGAGACAGACAGACAGACAGACAGACAGACAGGCGAAGCAGACCTTTTATTGACTCAGTAAAATGATCCAATGTACATAATAATTTTTTTTGGGGGGGAAAGTGTGTGTGTGTGTGTGTGTGTGTGTGTGTGACAATAATGATATTATTGTGTGTTATTGATGATATTGTTGTGTGTGTGTGCGTGTGTGTGTGTGTGTGTGTGTGTGGTAGAAACAAAGATTGATAGATAGATAGATAGATAAATAGATAGATAATAGATCGATAATTACCCCAACGAGGAAGATGATTGGATCTCTGAGAACCTAGTTGAGACCAAACAACCCCCCCACACCCCGCCTCCCAGTAACAAGCATGGCATGAAACAAGGTGATTTGGCTCGTTATATACCACGCTAATTACTTCCCTCACTCACTAATTAGGTTATAGTGATTAGACTTTCACCTCATTAGTGGGTCGTTAATTAAATTACTCTCAGGGTTAATTATGTCTTGCAGTAGTTCAGGATTGGGGGGTGAGGGGTGATTATCTTCTACACAGGTCAAGGTCAAGTCAGGTTAGGTCAGGTCAGGTTAGGTTAGGTCAGGTTATGTTAGCCTAGGTTAAGGTTAAGTCAGGTCAAGTTTGGCTGGGTCAGATCAGGTCAGGTCAGGTTAGGTTAGGTAAGGTCAGGTCAGCTTAGGTCAGGTTAGGTTAGGTCAGGTCATGTCAGGTTAGGTCAGGTTAGGTTACATCAGGTCATGTTAGGTTAGTCAGGTTAGGTTAGGTCAGGTCAGGTTAGGTTAGGTCAGGTCATGTTAGGTTAGTCAGCTTAGGTTAGGTCAGGTCAGGTCAGCTTAGGTCAGGTTAGGTTAGGTCAGGTCATGTTGGGTTAGGTCAGATTAGGTCAGGTATGAATACACACACACAAACAAACAGACAGAGAACAACAACAATAAAAACAACAACAATAACAACAACAATAATAACAACAACAACAATAACAACAATAACAACAACAATAACAACAACAATAACAACAACAATAACAAC
>NW_024729963.1:0-13633 GCF_018991925.1 Homarus americanus | reverse complement strand
CCAACCACTACAGGTACTACATCACCAACCACTACAGGTACTACATCACCAGCCACTACAGGTACTACAAAACCAACCACTACAGGTACTACATCACCAATCACTACAGGTACTACATCACCATCCACAACAGCCACTAAATCACCAACTACAACAGCCACAAAATCACCAACCACTACAGGTACTATATCACCAACCACTACAGGTACTACATCACCAACCACTACAGGTACTAGATTACAAACCACTACAGATACTACATCAACAGCCTCTACAGGTTCTACATCACCAACCACTACAGGTACTACATCACCAACCACTACAGGTACTACATCTACAACCACTACAGGTACTACA
This sequence comes from Homarus americanus, assembly GCF_018991925.1. Lineage (NCBI taxonomy): Eukaryota > Metazoa > Arthropoda > Malacostraca > Decapoda > Nephropidae > Homarus > Homarus americanus. The sequence continues at coordinate 13,276 of NW_024729963.1, read as the reverse complement.
TCACCAACCACTACAGGTACTACATCACCAACTACTAAAGCTACTACATCACCAACCACAACAGCCACTAAATCACCAACTACAACAGCCACTAAATCATCAACCAGTACAGGTACTACATCACCAACAACTACAGGTACTAGATTACCAACCACTACAGGTACTACATCTACAACCACTACAGGTACTACATCACCACCCACTTCAGGTACTACATCACCAACCACTTCAGGTACTAGATTAGCAACCACTACAGGTACTACATCTACAACCACTACAGGTACTACATCACCAACCACTACAGGCACTACATCACCAACCACTACAGGTACTACATCACCAACCACAACAGCCACTAAATCACCAACTACAACAGCCAATAAATCATCAACCACTACAGGTACTACATCACCAACAACTACAGGTACTAGATTACCAACCACTACAGATTTTCGCTGTCTACAGCCACTACCGGGTACTACATCACCACCCACTTCGGGTACAAAATCACCAGCCACTTCAGGTACTAGATTACCAACCACTACGGGTACTACACATCTACAACCACTACGGGTGCTACATCACCAGCCACTACAGGTAATACATCACCAACCACTACAGGTACTACATCATAACCACAGCCACTAAATCCGCCAGCTTCACAGCCAGCCACTGCATCATCAACCACTACCAGGTACTGCATCGCCAACAGCTACAGGTGCTAGATTACCAACCACTACAGATTTACTGCATCTACAACCACTACGGGTACTACATCACCACCCACTTCGGGTACTACATCACCAACCACTTCAGGAACTAGGTTACCTTTTTTTTTAACGTGGCCTCCAGCCTCCCCCAATAGCCACACCTTCGCCACCATTTATTTACCTTAATATTAAATATCCTAATACATAAGAAACTATCCTATCTGTGTTAAATTAGTTGAGCCGCAGATCCATGCGGCATTCAGTGACTGTAGCCTCATAGTCGATATCTGCAGCAGTTGTCGGAGTAGGGGCAGAAGCTCTCGTTCCCCTGAGGCAGAGCAAAGCCGACCGAAGGAGAGAGAAGGACAGTCGACATCTCATCCAGGCTGTAACATAACTTCTGGGCTGCTGCTTCTGTTCGGAGATCAGCTCCGCGAGTCTGGCGTTGAAACATCTTGCACTTGGGCCCATCCCACCAGAGGTTGTGAACACTAGAGGAGTGAAGCTGCCTTGATCAACATTTTGAATTCTCTCCCCATATGCCCTTCTCTTGTCGTTCTCGTTCCTCCTATGCGCAGCATCGAGAGCTAGGTTTCGGTGACAAACGGCCATGGGATAAAAAATCCTGATGTCGAAGAAAGCTCGCTGTCCCCGCGTCCAGAATCCTCGAGCACTGACGTCCACACGGGCTTCGTTAGATGTGTTTGAAGTCCTGTGTTGGAAGATCTCGCCATCCAGTGGAAGGAGGGTCGGTTCTACCATGACGTCCCGGCAGATTTCCTTCAACATATTTGCTGTGAGATCCCTTACCTCGTCATGCCTCATGCATATGAAGCCCCCCTTCTTGCAAACCATGGCGTGATCGCCATCATAGGAATAGCCACACACGCATTGGGAGGGCAAACCATCTACTGGCCAACCGTACCTTAGAGCAATGGCATCTGTAAATTCTTGTTTGTTAAGGCTGAAACCATTTGCCCTTATCGGTAACGTAGTTAGCCAGTTCGAGGCGCCCACCTCCTGCGCTATAGCTACTTTTTTTGTCAAATTTTCTGGAACCAGCAGCAATAGTTGCTGCAACATGTCATTTTGGCAGTGCTGCCGATCTGTTGTAATGGACCTACGGATCTTATTAACTTCGCTGGTGTCCACTTCCCCTGTTGCATTCTGGGCTATTATGTGGTCAGTGAGGGCTGCCGTGATCTTAAGTGAATTTTGATGTTCAGAGTCAGCAATCTCCTCTGGATTAGTTAGTCCCATCCCTCCCAGTCTTGGTGGAAGTGCAAGAAGTGTTCTTTCTACTAGGGTTAAGTCGTGGTGTTTCACTAGTTTGGGAATGAACTTGACACTGATTGCTTCTTCCAAAGGGTGGAGGAGGGGTCGGATCTCAGGGATGGTACGCATCAGGTAGTTCCAACGATGCTTGACTCCATGTGTGAATGCTGCAAAGGCCGCATGTGGCTCTGTGTTAGCAATCTCCGATAGAGCATGGATTTCGCTAACCCACTCATTCACTTTTCCCCCTACGTACTGGGTCTTGAAGTCCGTAGTGCCAATTACTGCGCCTAGATGTCTTTGGCCGTCCTTAGTTATTTTGACCTCACTTTCGCCGAAAACCTCCACAGCCCGATCATAATGATCTGGCTTCACGATGAGGAAGGATTTGCTGGCGTTAGGGTGGTACCCTATATGTGGACCTCGCGATGTTACCAGGTCCCACCACTTTTTGATGTCCTCCACTTTTCCTGCTCCTGTGAGGTCATCAGCATATGCCACTTGTTTGACCCCAGTTGTTTCATACTTTATTTCTTGTTGGAGCACTGATAGGCCTATTGCATACATTGCCATTGCAACGGGGTCCCCCTGTGTTGTTCCCTCGGTCGACTGTAGGATGGTATCACCTCGTAGAGCCTTGTTGTTTACTATGTAGAGGTCTGAAGGATTCCTATACGAATTTTCAACATACATCGCAAAGCTAGGACACTTGATCTTGATGTTGTGCAGTGCAGCCTTGCGGTTAAGTATGTTGAATGCGTTTGAAGCATCCACCAGAAGAACGGCCTCACAATCACGCTGCTCAAATATCAATCTCATGGCGTGAATGGCCGCCTCCCCACCAGCCTGGTGGCCAGCACACACTTGTAGGTTCCCTGCTGCTGCCCTGACATCATCCTTTACCACCTCCATTATACACTTTCCGATGATCCGCCTCAGCACTTCCCCCACCCCTATAGGTCTACATCCTGGATTCTTTTCCAGAGGAATAAGGCGGCAGGCCGTCAGAGCCTGGAGGTGATGGCAGCAAGAGGATGCAAGCTTTCTTGCAAGGGTGGCAATGGCAGTGCAGAGTTCGCTTGCTACAGGGCCAAACTTGTTAGTGCTGAGGATGACTCTCCAACCGTTTGCATCCAGACCTGAAGGGCCGGCTCCTCCTCGAGTCTTCAGTGCCTTTTTCCACACCATCTCTCCTGTTATTTTCTCGAACAGGACAACATTTGGTGGGATATAGTCACCCTGGAACCTGATGCCTTCATCTTCACTTGCAGGGGGATGTTTCTCTTTCAATAGTTTTAATGTCGCACTGTTTATTGGCATCACTCCACCGGAGGATTCATGTGTTAGAGATCTTACCGCGAGAGACACTTTTCCCACACGCATTTTGTTTCCAAATTTTCTTGCCACGTCATCGGTGTTTTGCTTTCCGTCACCCGTAGATTTTAGTCTCTCCTGCAGTGTTCTTGCTTCACATAGGAGATCATCTAGGGCCCCAGTCCGCCACATTGTCGACCTTCTCTTCATTGCTGCCACATTTTCTTTGTGCTTAGCCTTTGTGTGTGTCCTCTGACAAAATAGATGTGGTATTATTGCCAGTATTTGAAGAGCTAGGGGGGCGAGGAAGCGGTCCTGAGTGTAATCAGTCATGAAGAAAGTCATCTCCCGAATCATTTCTTTGGTGGCCGCACACTTGGGTGGTTCAAATAAGTTAGCGGGCGACCACTTGACAATTTCTGAGTAGGTTTCTTTGACCCATACGCCTGCATTTTCCATCGACATGCCTTTCCACTGAGGCGGCAGTCTCTCATTCTCCTCCTGGACACCTGCTACTGAGGGAGCAGCATTTATTAGTACTACATTTTCGGGTTGAGTAGACTCACTGCTATCATTTGGGATATCATCGGGTGGTTGGGTCCCGGCGATATCCACTGTGGCCACCTGTGTCGGCTCCCTGCCACGTGGGTTCCGACACTGGTCTAGCTTCCTGCAATCCACACATGATCGATTGTTTCTCGCACAAAAACAATTTGTGCAGTTTTGGTTCGGGCTAGCACAGACGCAGCAAAGACTGTTGCCAGGCATAGTGACCAGCAACTCGGGCGACAGATATTTCCGCCTCCGACCTCTGCTATTGGGCCCATACGGACGAAGGAACTAGATCTTATGCGTATGAGGCACAGGGGTGACAGCCTGGCCTTCGATGTCCGAGTAGTAAGGGCATACGCGCGCGTGTGGTTGTGTCGGGCACCCCCCATGTGGGCGATAATCCACACATGAGAATAATCCACTGGTAGCAAGAATTGTCACACCTAACACTTGATTATGTCACTTTGGTAGAGATAGCCACCGTTTCTATGGTCTCGCTGATGTAACATTAGTTATATATACTCACTGGGTCAGCCGACACTACATGGAATGGCCGTTACTTGAGGCACTTGGCCCCATAGGGGCGAGAGTCGCGATGCCACCCTTGCTAGGGTAGGCCTAACGACACACTGGCACTGACACTTGGCAACTCCAGCCACCCACCATTCAAACACTCACCGGCTTACTTGAAGATCGCCGGTGAACATGAGCAATATTTGCGTTTAATGTCGTAAGGAATGAGACGAGCCGTCGGCGATGATGCTCAAGGTGACATCCAACGTTCATCGACACACTGTGAAATTCTCGCTTCCACAAACTGAGTATATCCCCACCAATAACACTTTAAATCTGGGAAGGCACCCCAACACACCCACGCCGCCCGGGCCTCCTACTACTACTACTCAGTACTACATCTACATCTACAACCACTACAGGTACTACATCACCAACCACTACAGGTACTACATCACCAACCACTACAGGTACTACATCACCAACCACTACAGGTACTAGATCACCAACCACTACAGGTACTACATCACCAACCACTACAGGTACCAACCACTACAGGCACTAAATCAAACCACTACAGGTACTACATCACCAACCACTACAGGTACTACATCAGCAACAGGTACTACATCACCAACCACTACAGGTACTACATCACCAACCACTACAGGTACTACATCACCAACCACTGCAGGTACTACATCACCAACCACTACAGGTACTACATCACCAACCACTACAGGTACTACATCACCAACCACTACAGGTACTACAACACCAACCACTACAGGTACTACATCACCAATCACTACAGGTACTACATCACCAACCACAACAGCCACTAAATCACCAACTACAACAGCCACTAAATCACCAACCACTACAGGTACTATATCACCAACCACTACAGGTACTACATCACCAACCACTACAGGTACTAGATTACCAACCACTACAGATACTACATTAACAACCTCTACAGGTACTACATCACCAACCACTACAGGTACTACATCACCAACCACTACAGGTACTACATCACCAACGAATACAGGTACTACATCACCAACCATTCAGGTACTACATCACCAATCACTACAGGTACTACATCACCAACCACTGCAGGTAGTACATCACCAAGCACTACAGGTACTACATCACCAAAAACTGCATTTACTACATCACCAACCACTTCAGGTACTACATCTCCAACCACTACAGGTACTACATCACCAACCACTACAGGTACTACATCACCAACCACTGCAGGTACTACATCACCAACCACTACAGGTACTACATCACCAACCACTACAGGTACTACATCACCAACCACTGCAGGTACTACATCACCAACCACTACAGGTACTAAAACATCACCAATCACCAGGTACCACATCACCAAACCACAACAGCCACTAAATCACCAACTACAACAGCTACTACATCACCAACCACTACAGGTACTACATCACCAACCACTACAGGTACTACATCACCAACCACTACAGGTACTAGATTACCAACCACTACAGATACTACATCAACAACCACTACAGGTACTATATCACCAACCACTACAGGTACTACATCACCAACCACTACAGGTACTAAATCACCAACGACTACAGTTACTACATCACCAACCATTACAGGTACTACATCACCAATCACTACAGGTATTACATCACCAACCAATACAGGTAATACATCACCAACCACTACAGGTACTACATCACCAACCACTACAGTTACTACATCACCAACCATTACAGGTACTACATCACCAAACACTGCAGGTACCACATCACCAACCACCACAGGTACTACATCACAAACCACCAAGCAGGTACTACATCACCAACCACTACAGGTAATACATCACCAACCACTGAAGGTACTACATCACCAACCACTACAGGTACTACAGCACCAACCACTACAGTTACTACATCAACAACCGCCACTCACAGGTACTACATCACCAACCACTACAGGTACTACATCACCAACCACTACAGGTACTACATCACCAACCACTACAGGAACTACATCACCAACCACTACACGTACTACATCACCAACCACTACAGGTACTACATCACCAACCACTACAGGTACTACATCACCAACCACTACAGGTACTACATCACCAACCACTGCAAGTACGACATCACCAACCACTACAGGTACTACATCACCAACCACTACAGGTACTACAACACCAACCACTACAGGTACTACATCACCATCCACTACAGGTACTACATCACCAACCACTACAGGTGCTAAATCACCAACCACTGCAGGTTCAACATCACCAACCATTGCAGGTACTACATCACCAATCACTACAGGTACTACATCACCAACCACTACAGGTAATACATTACCAACCACACCAGGTACTACATCACCAACCACTGCAGGTAGTACATCACCAACCACAACAGGTACTACATCACCAAACACTGCAGGTACTACATCACAAACCACTACAGGTACTACATCACCAACCACTACAGGTACTACATCACCAATGACTACAGGTACTACATCACCAACCATTACAGGTACTACATCACCAACCACTTCAGGTACTAGATTACCAACCACTACAGGTACTACATCACCAACCACTACACGTACTACATCACCAACCACTACAGGTACTACATCACCAACCACTACAGGTACTACATCACCAACCACTACAGGTACTACATCACCAACCACTGCAAGTACGACATCACCAACCACTACAGGTACTACATCACCAACCACTACAGGTACTACAACACCAACCACTACAGGTACTACATCACCATCCACTACAGGTACTACATCACCAACCACTACAGGTACTAAATCACCAACCACTGCAGGTACTACATCACCAACGACTACAGGTAGTACATCACCAATCACTACAGGTACTACATCACCAACCACTACAGGTAATACATCACCATCCACTTCAGGTACTACACCACCAACCACTGCAGGTAGTTCATCACCAACCACTACAGGTACTACATCACCAAACACTGCAGGTACTTCATCACAAACCACTACAGGTACTACATCACCAACCACTACAGGTACTACATCACCAACGACTACAGGTACTACATCACCAACCATTACAGGTACTACATCACCAATCACTACAGGTACTTCATCACCAACCACTACAGGTAATACATCACCAACCATAACAGGTACTACATCTCCAACCACTACAGGTACTAGATTACCAACCACTACAGGTACTACATCTACAACCACTACAGGTACTACATCACCACCCACTTCAGGTACTACATCACCAACCACTTCAGGTACTAGATTACCAACCACTATAGGTACTACATCTACAACCACTACAGGTACTACATCACCAACCACTACAGGTACAACATCTCCAAACACTGCAGGTACTACATCACAAACCACTACAGGTACTACATCACCAACCACAAGAGCCACTAAATCACCAACTACAACAGCCACTAAATCATCAACCACTACAGGTACTACATCACCAACAACTACAGGTACTAGATTACCAACCACTACAGGTACTACATTTACAACCACTACAGGTACTACATCACCACCCACGTCAGGTACTACATCACCAACCACTTCAGGTACTAGATTACCAACCACTACAGGTACTACATCTACAAACACTACAGGTACTACATCACCAACCACTACAGGTACTACATCACCAACCACTATAGGTACTACATCACCAACCACTATAGGTACTACATCAACGACCACTACAGGTACTACATCACCAACCGTTACAGGTACTACATCACCAACCACTTCAGGTACTAGATTACCAACCACTACAGGTACTACATCACCAACCACTGCAGATACTACATCACAAACCACTGCAGGTACTACATCACCAACCACTACAGGTACTACATCACCAACCACTACAGGTACTACATCACCAACCACTACAGGTAGTAGATTACCAACCACTAGAGGTACTACCTCACCAGTCACTACAGGTACTAAATCACCGACCACTACAAGTAGTAAATCACCAACCACTACAGGTACAACATCACCAACCACTACAGGCACTACATCACAAACCACTACAGATATTAAATCACCAACCACCACAGATACTAAATCATTAACCACTTCTGGTATTATATCACTAAACTCTAAAGGTATTAAATCACCATCCACTACAGCTAGGAAATCACCAACCACAACAGCCACTAAATCACCAACCACTACAGGTACTATACATCACCAACCACTACAGGTACTAGATTACAAACCACTACAGATACTACATCAACAACCCTACAGGTTTACATCACCAACCACTACAGGGTACTACATCACCAGCCACTACAGGTACTACATCACCAGCCACTACAGGTACTACAAAAACCAACCACTACAGGTACATTCACTCTCAATCACTACAGGTACTACATCACCAACCACAACAGCCACTAAATCACCAACTACAACAGCCACTTCAAATCACCAACTACCACAGGTACTATATCACTTCAACCACTACAGGTACTTTTACATCACCGCCACAACCACCACAGGTACTAGATTACCAACCACTACAGGATACTATATCAACAACCCCTACAGGTGGTGTACATCACCAACCACTACAGGTACTACATCACCAACCACTACAGGTACTAAATCACCAACGACTACAGTTACTACATCACCAACCATTACAGGTACTACATCACCAATCACTACAGGTACTACATCACCAACCACTACAGGTAATACATCACCAACCACTACAGGTACTACATCACCAACCACTACAGTTACTACATCACCAACCATTACAGGTACTACATCACCAAACACTGCAGGTACTACATCACCAACCACTACAAGCAGGTACTACATCACCAACCACTACAGGTACCACATCACCAAACTGTTTGGTAATGATCACCAACCACTGAAGGTACTACATCACTAACCACTACAGGTACTACAGCACCAACTACTACAGTGTACTACATCACCAACCACTACAGGTACTAAATCACCAACCACTACAGGTACTACATCACCAACCACTACAGGTACTTCATTACCAATCACTGCAGGAACTACATCACCAACCACTACAGGTACTACATCACCAACCACTACAGGTACTACATCACCAACGACTACAGGTACTACATCACCAACCACTACAGGTACTACATCACCAACCACTACAGGTACTACATCACCAACCACTACAGGTACTACATCACCATCCACTACAGGTACTACATCACCAACGACTACAGGTACTACATCACCAACCATTACAGGTACTACATCACCAATCACTACAGGTACTTCATCACCAACCACTACAGGTAATACATCACCAACCACAACAGGTACTACATCACCAACCACTACAGGTACTACATCACCAACCACTGCAGGTAGTACATCACCAACCACTACAGGTACTACATCACCAACCATTGCAGGTACTACATCACCAATCACTACAGGTACTACATCACCAACCACTACAGGTAATACATCACCAACCACTACAGGTACTACATCACCAACCACTGCAGGTAGTACATCACCAACCACCATACAGGTACTACACTACCAAATGACTTTGCAGGCAATTATGACTACAAACCACTGCTATATAAAATACATCACCAACCACTACAGGTACTACATCACCAACCACTACAGGTACTACATCACCAACCATTACAGGTACTACATCACCAATCACTACAGGTACTACATCACCAACCACTACAGGTAATACATCACCAACCACAACAGGTACTACATCACCAACCACTACAGGTACTAGATTACCAACCACTACAGGTACTACATCTACAACCACTACAGGTACTACATCACCACCCACTTCAGGTACTACATCACCAACCACTTCAGGTACTAGATTACCAACCACTACAGGTACTACATCTACAACCACTACAGGTACTACATCACCAACCACTACATCACCAACCACTACAGGTACTATATCACCAACCACAACAGCCACTAAATCACCAACTACAACAGCCACTAAATCATCAACCACTACAGGTACTACATCACCAACAACTACAGGTACTAGATTACCAACCACTACAGGTACTACATTTACAACCACTACAGGTACTACATCACCACCCACTTCAGGTACTACATCACCAATCACTTCAGGTACTAGATTACCAACCACTACAGGTACTACATCTACAAACACTACAGGTACTACATCACCAACCACTACAGGTACTACATCAACAACCACTACAGGTACTACATCACCAACCACTACAGGTACTACATCACCAACCACTTCAGGTACTAGATTACCAACCACTACAGGTACTACATCACCAACCACTACAGATACTACATCACAAACCACTGCAGGTACTACATCACCAACCACTACAGGTACTACATCACCAAACACTGCAGGTACTACATCACCAACCACTACAGGTACTACATCACCATCCACTACAGGTACTACATCACCAACCAATACAGGTACTACATCACCAACAACTGCAGGTACTACATCTCCAACGACTACAGGTACATCACCAACCACTGCAGGTACTACATCACCAGCCACTACAGGTACTACAAAACCAACCACTACAGGTACTACATCACCAATCACTACAGGTACTACATCACCAACCACAACAGCCACTAAATCACCAACTACAACAGCCACTAAATCACCAACCACTACAGGTACTATATCACCAACCACTACAGGTACTACATCACCAACCACTACAGGTACTAGATTACCAACCACTACAGATACTACATTAACAACCTCTACAGGTACTACATCACCAACCACTACAGGTACTACATCACCAACCACTACGGGTACTACATCACCAACGAATACAGGTACTACATCACCAACCATTACAGGTACTACATCACCAATCACTACAGGTACTACATCACCAACCACTGCAGGTAGTACATCACCAAGCACTACAGGTACTACATCACCAAAAACTGCATTTACTACATCACCAACCACTTCAGGTACTACATCTCCAACCACTACAGGTACTACATCACCAACCACTACAGGTACTACATCACCAACCACTGCAGGTACTACATCACCAACCACTACAGGTACTACATCACCAAGTACAACAGCCACAAATCAATTAACCACTACAGGTACTGCATCACCAACCACTACAGGTACTACATCACCAACCACTTCAGGTACTAGATTACCAACCACTACAGGTACTACATCACCAATAACTACAAGTACTACATCACCAACCACAACAGCCACTATATCACCAACTACAACAGCCACTAAATCACCAACCACTACAGGTACTGCATCACCAACCACTACAGGTACTACATCACCAACCACTACAGGTACTAGATTACCAACCACTACAGATACTACATCAACAACCACTACAGGTACTACATCACCAACCACTACAGGTACTACATCACCAAACACTGCAGGTACTAAATCACCAACGACTACAGTTACTACATCACCAACCATTACAGGTACTACATCACCAATCACTACAGGTACTACGTCACCAACCACTACAGTTACTACATCACCAACCATTACAGGTACTACATCACCAAACACTGTAGGTACTACATCACCAACCACTACAGGAACTACATCACCAACCACTACAGGTACTACATCACCAACCACTACAGGTACTACATCACCAACCACTACAGGTACTACATCACCAACCACTACAGGTACTACATCACCAACCACTACAGGTACTACATCACCAGCCACTACAGGTTCGACATCACAAACCATTACAGGTACTACATCACCAACCACAACAGGTACTAAATCACCGACCACTTCAGCTACTGAATCACCAACCACTACAGGTACTACATCACCAACCACTACAGGTACTACATCACCAGCCACTACAGGTTCTACATCACAAACCATTACAGGTACTACATCACCAATCACAACAGGTACTACATCAACAACCACACTGCAGGTTCAACATCACCAACCATTGCAGGTACTACATCACCAATCACTACAGGTACTACATCACCTAAACCACTACAGGAAGACCATCAAACCACTACAGGTACTAAATCACCAACCACTGCAGGTTCAACATCACCAACCATTGCAGGTACTACATCGCCAATCACTACAGGTACGACATCACCAACCACTACAGGTAATACATCACCAACGACTACAGGTACTACATCACCAACCATTACAGGTACTACATCACCAATCACTACAGGTACTTCATCACCAACCACTACAGGTAATACATCACCAACCATTACAGGTACTACATCACCAACCACTGCAGGTAATACATCACCAACCACTACAGGTACTACATCACCAAACACTGCAGGTACTACAACACCAACCACAACAGGTACTACATCACCAACCACTACAGGCTCACATTTCACCAACCACTACAGGTACTACAGCACCAACCACTACAGGTACTACATCACCAACCACTACAGGTACTAAATCACCAACCACTGCAGGTACAACATCACCAACCATTGCAGGTACTACATCACCAATCACTACAGGTACTACATCACCAACCACTACAGGTAATACATCACCAACCACTACAGGTACTACATCGCCAACCACTGCAGGTAGTACATCACCAACCACTACAGGTACTACATCACCAAACACTGCAGGTACTACATCACAAACCACTACAGGTACTACATCACCAACCACTACAGGTACTACATCACCAACGACTACAGGTACTACATCAACGACCACTACAGGTACTACATCACCAACCACTACAGGTACT
>NW_024729962.1:0-15474 GCF_018991925.1 Homarus americanus | reverse complement strand
AACTTAAAATGCGAATTTTTGTGATAATTGGAAGCTTTTTTATTTTAAAGAGTGTGTGAAGAAGAAGGAGGAGGAAGGACAGCAGTATATGAAGAAAAGTTTCGAGTCAAATTGCGACTGCTCAGTATTAATTGGCCTCTGGGGAGTAGTACTGATTTATCCACTTGTTATTCTTAGGGTGAAACACTCCACATCACCTAGATACCTAAAAAAAAAAAAAATGGCCGTTCAGGTTAAATATTTGTACAGATATGTAGGAATATTAAGAAATAATATCACTTTTCATTCTTTTTTCGTTCTTTATACCATTTTAGTCACCTCCTATAACGCCTGTATTTGGCCGTGTAACTATAGAATCAACAGCTCATTGATGAACACTTGACCATTTGTTCTGTAGAGGAAAGTAAAAATATAAAAAGGAGGAAAGGTTCTACAATTTTTACTCCTTTTTCACTACAGTATTACAAAAAATTCTTTAGCTACAACAATGTAATTCAAATCTTGTATATAGATACACTGGTAAATAATCTTACCTGTTCAAAGAAAGAAACTCAGCTATAATACAATTTTATATCATGGTGTAGTAAAAACTATACATTTTCTTTGATGGCTTTTTATTTTTTTTAAATGGAGTACTTACTAAAGAGAGTGGGGATGAAGGAGTGGGAGGAAAAAGGAGGACATGTTATATGGGTTCGATAAATGTCACTAGCTTTGTACCTTTCAAAGGTTTAGTGAAATTGAGGCTACCATCAGACCGACTTTCAGGAGTGGTGTACAGCTATCCACGGTTATTCTTAGGGTCAATACTCCCACATTGAAATCTAAAAAAAAAAAAAAAAAAAAAAAAAAATAGTATAAAGAAAATATAAAAATATGAGAATATTAATAAATATTATTCAATATTATCAGTTTTTATTAATCATTTCTTTTCTATTCTTCCTTCCTTACCATTCCAATTCCATTCAAACCACTCCAATAACCGCCTACGTACAACGAATTTGTAGCAACAACCCTGCTGGGCTACTTAGAGCCCAAATCGATGAACACGAACACTTGAACCATTGGATATATGGGTGGAAAGTAAAAAAAAAAGGTAAAAAAGAAAATTTGAGAGAGGTTGGGTTATACAATTTTCTCCTTTTCCTACGATATTACAAAAATTCTTTACATCCTGGCTACAATATTAAACATATAATAATAAAATTCATAAGCACTGGTAAATAATCTTTATAGCAAAAGAATATCTTTCATTGATTCTTCCTCCAGAATACCATCACCTACTACGTACAAAGTTATCCAACTACAACACCTATCGTCTTAGATGGTGGACCTTGCATTAATTAGATTCTTCCACTCCCCAGTGCAAGTTGTATGAAGAAGATCATGCAGGGGGTTGTAGTATGCGTATATCCACCAATAATGTAAATAAGACCTCGATGTTCCTACTATACCCATGCTGTAATAAAAAAAGGAAGAATGGAAACAGAGTACAGGCCACTGCTATATATTCTCATTATTATCAGTAGTTCACACTATTAGTCAGTAAATCCAAGTTTATACTTACTTGGATCTAACTTCTGGCATATTTGACTCTGTAATAATCTCCACTCATTTATAATAAGTTATATCTTTTCAATATTTTTCCTTCCATTGATTCTAATTAACCTTGAAAGCATAGAGGTAACATATGAGCATAATCCAAAAATCTTTTACCGTGGGATCACCATAGAAGATATTCCAGTCCAATAAATCTTCCTGTGGATTTTCTGACACTCTGTCTGCAAAATCCAATATCTCCTCTAAGCGCCAACAACGAAGAATTTTTCCATGTGAACTTTATTCCTGGCGAAATTCTCCCCCAGCATTTCATAGGGTTGAAGCTTTTGCATTTCTGCCTAAGGTATCAAAACATTCGACACTTTTAAATATATATTCCTCTGATCCTTCCATATTATATTGAATTCTTTCTTTGAATCCACCTATGACATAAATTTTTCTTTTTTGGTACAATTGGCTGAACACTTTAAGGCTTCCTTTTTGTGGGATTTGTCTGCTGTTCAAGGTTAACCTTCAATCTGATATCAAGACTTTTCATTAATTGATTTTTTCCTATTAGTTTACTTGAAATTAAAACCATTTCTTTCGTTTAAAATGTCAGAATCAACAAAGTCTGTGGATTATATCTTGTGTAAATCCATCTGATGGCAGCAGAGAATACCTGCAAACAACAAAAGAAACGAAAGTGATCTGCAATAAACAAAAGAAAAAAAAGAAAAGTTTTTTTTTTTTTTTTTTTAATTTGATAAATAAATATTAAATAAAAAGAAAAAATAATATTTACCTGGAGGCTTCGGAGTCAATATGAAGATACTCTCTAATACAGTAGAAATTCTTTAGGAATCTCAAAAGAAACTCTTGCTCCATTGTCACTTCTCACGAAATTGAAGGTGGAAGTCCCTTGAACCATTCAGCGAAGCTTACTAATAGGCCTCAACAAACCTGTAAAAAAAAAAAAAAAAAAAAAAATATACCCGTCTCTAGAATCAGATAAAGTCAAATTAAACAGAACGAGCAAGAATAAAAAAAAATTTACAAAATTAAAATTCGTTTACCTGTAAATTCTAAAGCTGGATGGAATTGAAGTTACTCTTGAGAAAGTCGCTAGCATGTACAACATGGGAACTACCAGCATGTTTGCAACAACTATTAACTCTTGAACGTTTTCCTCTGACCCCTCAATGTTTCCTAAGATTAAGATACGAATATCGCTAAAATAAAAATACGGTTTTTTTCATAATAATGAAAACTTAAATATTTACCTTACCAGTATATATGAATCCGATGATCTGATTTAACTATACTTAATTATAGACTTCATTTCTGTGAAGACGTATTTGTTTCCTCAGTTAATCCACAGGTAAACATGGCCTTAAAATAGTACTTCCCTTGAGAGTATTACACGGTGGAACTGGAATAATAATAAAGAAGTTTGTTTGGTTGTATACATATACAGATGAATAATAAGATAATTTTATAATTATTTAAGACAATAAATACTAAAAAAGTTAAAATAATGTTTTCTCACCTTCACAACTGATCCATCAACTGATATTTCTACATCTTTAGAACTTTTGTAACTGCCAGAGTGGATTTAAGTTCTCTCGCAGTTGTTAGGATAGAGATAATTACACTCCCCCTCTCCGTGATCAAGGCTCTGCGTGCACTTCGCCATCCTCATATATAACTAAAAAAAACTAATAAATGTAATATATATGGGAGTTATCTCAGAGGATAATTTTCTATGCAATCAGTTACTACCTCCTGAAGAACTTAAAATGCGAATTTTGTGATTGGAAGCTTTTTATTTAAAAAAGAGAGTGAAGAGGAGGAGGAGGAAGAAGGAGGAGGACATGATATATAGGGTAGGGGAGAAATATCACTCTTGAAGGTTGAGTTCGAGTCAGTGCGACTGCTCTAGCGACCCGACCCTCTGGGTGATGCACAGTTTATCTTGTTCTTCTTAGGGTCGAAATACTCCACATTGAAGTGATAAGGCCTCAAAAAATAGTTTTAAGGTTAAAAACGATATGTAGGAATATTAATAAATGTTATCACATTTTCATTAATCATTCTGTTTTCGTTCTTCCTTACCCATTTTATAGTTACCGCCTTGACATATAACCAGAAATTTGTGGCAACTGTTGAGATATTTCGACCAAAATACATTGATGAACATAACCATTTTGTTCTGTTGGGAAAGTAAAGAAGAAGAAAGGTAAAAGGAGGGGGAGGAGGAGGATTCTGATTTTTGCTCTCTTTTCACTGCATTATACAAAATTATTTCACATCTAACTACAAGATTGTAATTCAATTGTATATAATAATAAATTCATAAACTGTACTGGTAAATATTCCAAATCTTTTATATTATAAACTGGTAAATAATCTTACCTGTTCAAAAGAATATCTTTCCATTGCTTTCTATATAAATGTCCCGAATACCACCTACTATAAAGGTATCCAAAACTACCTTACCCTATCGTCTTATGTGGTGGTGGACACTTATTAGTGCTAGATTCTTCACTCCCCCAGTCACGAGTTGGCGCAGAGAAGATCATGGGAGGGTGAAATGACATCCACCAATTAAGACCTCGATGTTCTAGTATATATGCTGTAAAGAAAAAAAAAAATGATACAAGCCACTGCTACATTTTCTCATTATTATCAGTAGTTCACACTCTCAGTCAATAAATCGAATTTGAAAATGGTTGTTGTACTTACTCGGGATCTAGCTTCTGTATATTTGACTCTAATAATCTCCACTCATCTGTAATAGGGTTATATCTTTCAATACTTTTTCGGCGACAATCCATCAACCACGAAGGCATAGAGGTAACCTCCATGACTGAGCTTCCTCTTCTAACCCCTCAACAACGAGGGTACCATGTAAGACTGCTATTCCTGGCCCACTTCTCTCAATTTTCATAAGACCCAGAGCTTGTTTGCCATTTCTTAAAGGTATCAAAACATTCGACACTTTTAATACATATTCTTGGAATTAAAAACAATTTCACTCGTTTTAAAATGTCAAAAAATCCAACAATGTCTATTAGTTTATATCTTTGTAATCCATCTGATGGCAGCAGAATATCTGCAATACAATAAAAGAAAAGAAAGAAAAGAATTTGATTGTTTTTGCTCCCTCAATATTACCATGTAATTCAATTGATAGTAACATCATAGAATCTAGTCTTATTAAACATACCGAAGCATTCAACATGAAATTGAGTAACGGCAGGCTGGGCTGGACAATTTGTAATTAAGAAGATTTGTGACCAGGTGAGAAGGCCGTCACTTGACCATCTGACCTGACCCACCAACCGTTGTATGCTATTTAAAGATTAGTAGGGTCATTACCTAATACCTGACCATTGTGGACCTAGTCTCACCCTCCCTCTGTATATATATACACCTTGTTGTATTTCTCTCTCTAGTCTGTACTCACCCCTGAAGATGTGAATTACACGAAAGCGCTTGGGAACTTCGTGTTTTCTTCTTTCCTTGTGGTTATCAGCATATACCTAGATCACGCGCATACAGTGATTTACTTGCATATATATATATATATATATATATATATATATATATATATATATATATATATATATATATATATATATATATATATATATAACCGGTCGGAATTTACTGGACTTTAATTTCTCACTTGACTTGGGGTTTATTAAAAATTAGTAGATGGTAATGGCAGTGGAAGCGCCCCTTTGAGAAAAATCCCGAACCAGCACAAGAACACTTAAATCTACTAAACAAAATGAATTGTCCGTGACCCGTGGAAGGATAGCGTCTGTGACTAGGATGAATGAGACACACTGTAAAATTTAGACACTTATATTCCCTCCAACACTACAAACACAATCAACTAATGGTACACCAATATGCGCACCTCTTAACTTAAACTTAAAACACTACTCTGGGGAATAAAAGTTATACATGATATAGAAATTATTAAAAACACAGGCAACAATAAATTTGAAGTATTAAGAAATGTTGCTTGCACACATGAAACAGGCCCTAAGGGCTTTCACAAAATAATATCAGTCACTTAGGAAAAGGTAATAAAAATTAAGAAATTAAATACTCTACAATGAATAGGCCTTAAGGGCACTCAACAAAATTATAGCACCCCAACAGATGCACACTTCCTAACCTAACTTAACCACTACTCTGGGGAACAAGGTTATACATGAGGTCGGGATTATGAAGAACAATTAGATGCATTAAAAGAATCAAATCACAGTAACACTCTGGTTCCACTTAATGACATAAACATTCAAAAAACACTCCTGTTAAAATTATTTAAGAAATATTAAACTACACACGTCAAGATAATATCAGTAACTGAGAAATGGTATTAACTACACCCGTAATAAGGAAGATAAGATGTTCCTCTAGGTATCTCCTAGAGTCCTAGACTCACGGTCTCAGTGTGTGACCATTAATATACTCAGATAGCCTCAGTGTACTCCCAGTGCGTCCATGGGCAGGAAGAGAGTGAGCCAATCAGACCTTGTGCAGTTGAGAGGAGCTTTAGCTTCCCGTTAGCAAGAGGGTTTCACTAAGCGGCTCGGGACATGTGGTGTTGTGAGCCGACGTCAGCTGGGCACCCGGACGGCTAGATTCCCTCAAGAGATCCTTTGGTACTCCGCTAAACAGTGACAGGCCTACTCTGATCGGTCCAATGGCGACAATCGCCACCCTCAATCATCAACGGCAGTCTCAAACGGCAGTCAATCTCTCGCAGTCAAACTCCGGTCAACTCCAGTCAACTCCAGTCAACTCCAGTCAAGTGGGTTCTGACGGAAACCCTGAAATGAACTCACTGTTAGCTCTAGTTAACTTTACCACTGCCCTATCTAAACCCTGTCTGAGATTGAATGAGACTTACTTGTTATACTGCCATAGCGCAGCACAGGTGACTAGGCCACGTGACTATTTCTGTGACAGACGCGCAGGGACGTCTTGTCTGTGTGAATGCTTCCCGCGACTGAGACCTAGCCAGCGTCGCGTCTCCTCTCAAGGCGTTAGCTTAGGTCTACGTGACATATTTTCCGCCTAACTAATAACTCCTTGGGACACCCGTAACATTATTCAGACTGATAAACGATCTATAATAATTTCAAATTCAATAATAGTCCCTTACTTCATGAATCGCATCATTATTAATTCGGTGAATTACATTTAATATCATATAGGCCTAGTTCCGCAATCTCTCGCTATGAGCAGGCAGCGCTCTCTCCCCTCAGATGACCTTGAACGCTCAGTATCGCTAATGGCGGGGCATTTGAAATTACTCTGAAATTTCTGAGTATTACATATATATATATATATATATATATATATATATATATATATATATATATATATATATATATATATATATATATATATATATATATATATATATATATATATATATATATATCGTGGCGGCGGGTGTGTCCTCACTAGATGTGGTGTTGAGAATATTAACCTGGGATGAGAGAGATTTGTTGGTAATTGAATTTACAGAAAACGAAAGAAGAGATTGATAATATATGTATATTCAGGAAAAATAATAATAAGTGAAACAACTATATATTGATCAAATAAATGATGACGTGCTCTAAATTCTATTATCAGTTGATAGCAACACGATAGACAACTCACAAATAAAATGTAAATTACATACGACATAAAATTTTGGATATTCATAAAACAATTTACATGACGTCAAAAGAGTTCTTTAAATTTTTTGTTGGACTGTAAAATGTATTTTGTAATTTGGCTAAAATTTCATAGTGGATATATTTTTGTCTCTTCTGCTTAACAATATTTCCTTGTTGCTTTCCATTTCAACTTTAATTTAATTATCTAGAAGATTCTTTAGACACTTTCAGAGCTGACTCACACAAGCAGTACGATGAAAAAAGTCTGAAAAAAGTTTATTACAGTTTAATTTTGTTCCTAATAGTTCTCTCAGAAAGATTTTGCCTCTTTGTTGTGTTATGTGGCGCCTCTTCTTACTCTCTCAAGTATTAACTGATCCATCATGTGTGAAGCATCTTGATGGGTCTTCGACACGTGGCGATTTACACGAGTAATATTTGCCTACACATTAAATTCTGTTCCGAGAGCAAAAAAAAAAAGTTTTCGTATTAGTATCATTTTGGATGTTATTCAAATATAAATCTATTTTGACAAAACTTATGTAAATTAATTGAAAAAATATATCACTAATACTGAAGCAGTAGACGATTCGACTAAAAACTCGCCCAGTGATATTCAGCTGTTGTAATAATTATGTTAAGCCGATAGAGAAGAGCTGATTCTAAAATATACTCCCACAACACCTTGCTCCAGAGTCTAGTTTTACCTAACAGCCTCGACAACATAATCCAGAGACGTCCTCCCCCTTAGCACAAGTTGACGACCCCTTTGTTAACAACATTATCTGGTCTTTTATTTATGACATTCATTACTAAGATATTATACATAACATTACATATAAAATACATCCACTTCCTGTAATACCTCATTGAGCTGATTAATATGAGGTGAATTACACCTTTTCGCATATCCGTTGAGACAGTGTTACATAACTATTTGACAAATTTCATAACCGAATGACAGAACACATATCGAATGATAATCTAAAATAACTGTTCGTTCATGCTAACGGAAGTGATTGACATAAGTTATGAAGTTGACAGACGTGAACAATAAACCGACAGTCTACATATAGTTTGAGAATGTAACAATTGGAGAATGACATACCACCAACAGTTATTTTAGATTGTCATTCGATATGTGTTCTGTCATTCAGTTATGAAATTTGTCAAATAGTTATGTAACAATGTCTCAACGGATATGTGAAAAAGTGTACCACTTGTTATTCTCAGATATCATAACTCAGAGCTGCATTAATAAAGTATATAACACATACCAATATACGAGTTAAGGAACATCACCCAAGGGTAAAGATTGTAAAAAGCAACAACACATTAGACCAGCAGTTGTGTATCATCAATTACCGGGGGGGGGGGGTAAAACTCTGCGGTTACTACACGCCAAGTTTCACTACCTTTCCCCCCTTTTTTTATTTTAATGTTTTTTTACCTGTTATAATACTTTCCTGAATACACACGCCATTGGTCTTTTATATAACAACAAAACAAATCTGAAATGTCGCGTATAAAAGCTCCTAGGATCAGTACAGTATCTCAGTAGGCAGGTATGTATATGATTACCTTTACATGCATGTTTTTATTCACGTATCCGTACCGTATGTATAAAGTTCTCTATATATTAATAAATTTCATCAAAGTATGTAAAAAACCAACGAGTATGTTTCAATAAATCTATGTATATTCGTATTGTAAGAATTTCATGGGTGATCGGGACGTCACTCTCTAAGAATTGTAATATTTGTTTTTTGGTACTTGAGGGATGTCCATCGTTATCTAGGCAGCTATTTTCATCATAGTTTCTTATACATGTAAATAGGAAGGTATAATATTTGACCTTATCTGCCAGCCTTACAATAGCCTCGTTATGTCACCCCTTTCAGGTGCACCAGAGCTCCTTATACCACTCCATGGTGATCAATTAGTGTGCGTGTGTACTTGATCTTTATCTTTAATTTCACTACTTTCACATTTTTACCTTACCTAGCCTAACCTAACCTAACCTAGCCTAACCTAACCTAACCTAGCCTAACCTAACCTAACCTAAACTAACCTAGTTCAAAAGTAGCAGCCTAGCCTAGCCTAACCTAACCTAACTAACCTAACCTAACCTAACCTAACCTAACCATTGGGTACTTTTCATATGGCTTAACTATTACCAAAGAAATTATTGATGGTGATCTCGGCCAATATTATGATGGGACGAAATCACTAAAATGGGCCGAGGTCACCACTGAATGTGGGCCGAGGTTACCACTAGATGTGACCCGAGGTTATCACTGGATGTGGGCCGAGGTCACCACTGGATGCGGGCCGAGGTTACTTGGCCGAATTTACCATAGGCCGACGTCACTGGCACCCGAGATTGTGCTGCTGTCATCAACACAAGAAAACGCCTCAACTCTTGTGTATATGTAAACACTGATATTATGATCTGATTTATAATTAAACCTGAAATGTTGGATTCTGTAAGTTAAAAGAGATTTGTTAAACTATTATTTTTGGGGGGAAATTTAACTTAAACAAAGAGACATCGGAAAATTTGTTCAGACTTGTACCCAGAACCAGCAGAACCTGATGGTCAGTCCCCCCGTAAGGTCACGGTGTCTCTGTTATATAAAGTTTGTAAGGTGCTTATATATTACAGCTTCACTTCTCTTAATATACAGTATTGGTTAATGTGTAAAAGCTATTTTATAATGAATAATTCACTCCTCTTGTATATCTTTGTCACTTATTTATTCTTATACTAATACAATAAGCAGAGCAATGAAGAATATATTTACTTTATCAATAAAATGATTCCATTATAACCATACAGTAATTTAGTAAGTCGGTAAATGATGAAGTGAAATACTCTCTCAGAATTGTATCAACTTTATAAAGAAGAAGTATTTAGTAATTGTTTTATAACGCGTGGCATCTCCAAGACCATCTATGTTTTCAATCCGTCGACCCTCTAGAAAATACTTTGTGGTTCCCCAGTTGAGAAGCTCTGGTAGAGGAAGTAGAGTGATAGTGTAGACACCGACACAGGCTATAAACCAGTTTAAAATAATACAGATGGGAAGTATACATGATGAGACTAACTTCGCGATTACTAACACATACTTAAAAAAAATCATTATGGAGAGGAACTATCCGGTACACGCAGTGAGTTTCATTTTGACTGATGTGTATGTGGGCGAACCTCCCATCACCTATAAGGCCATCAGTGACGGACACACCTGGTCTGGACTACTCATCAAAACAGCTTCTAATTTCCATGGTTAAGGATGCCTGATATTATTTCCCATTTGAAATACACTTAAATTTGGATTCATTCAGGTCATCGGACTTAAGTAACTTTATCTTGTTAAATTATTACCATTAGCTACAATAACACGGAATGTACTGAGCATCAGGCGAGCTTCTATAGGTTTTAACCTTATTATGCCCTCGTTAACTAGTGGGTGGAGTAAACCCGTACCCATAATAAAACACCAGTTTGATAAGGGAATAATGACCGTGTAGAGATAAATCTGTGTTGTGGAGTAATCGCTTAATAGATGCTGTTTCACGTGATATTTTACTTAGACTAAAATTATCACTACCATGAAACATCTGTACGTGTTACCAAGATTAATATACAAAGATAAAGTTCTATTAGAATATATCAAATATAATCCTTAAATTGTTTTAATGTAACCTAAAACTAAAGGGCTCATCAGGAAATACTAAATAACGTATAAGTATTTTTTCTTTACAAAACAAAAATTGAATCCCTAATTAAAAACAGATATCTTAGATTGACAAGGTGACAGTTGGTTGCCTCTATTCCGGGCTTTGAATGTTTACATATATTTGATCCTAAAGGAGTAGAAAAAGTAAATTTACTTAAAATATGAGAGTAACATTTTTTTTACCTTATCGTTATCAATTTTATATTATATGTAACCCCAAAAAAGAGTATCTTTATTACCTGACTGTGGCTACAGCTTTAGTGTGTTTACTTATGTGTTACCAGAGAATTAGGCTAAGGTCTTGGGCGACTTCTCATACTTTACTTGAGCAAGAAATCTATTTTTTTCCCGAGATCGAGATTTTTAAAAGTTGAGATCAAGATCCTTTGCAATTTTAACATTTATGAATCATCTAAGGACTTGCCCGCCCAGGTAGCACTTGAGTGGCTAAACTTGAAATAGGATATTCTTTTGGTCGTGTTTATACAACTATGACTATTTTCAAGTTAATGGATGGCTGGAGGTTTAGTGTTATTAAAAAAAATAGCGGAAATATTTACCAACTAGTATGGGTATATACTGTACGTACTAACTACCAACGGATTTACATTACCATGATTATAAATTAAAATTCCGGACCAAACAGACGTACAACTTGTGATACCCAGACCCACTGAGACCACCACCATGCACTCCTCTCAAACCCAGACCTCTTAAAAGATATCTACCGCCTGAATATTAAAATATTTGTGAAACCTTATTTTAATCCCATTAAAAATTATTATGACATATACTCATAAGTTCCTAAGAATTACCAAATACCAATAATTAACTGTGCGACCATTACGACATGTCTATTTCAATCAACCAATCAAACATGTCAAAAAGCATTTAATACAAAAACAAAAACACTTCAATGACAACTATTAATTTACTAATCATTGAACTGAATTACGTAAGATTAAGAACAAATGTTTTTTATAATTTTGCCCAATGTTCAACAAATCGTAAATACAATATAGTTCTTTATTCCCAACTCTCACCACTGTCCTACACAAACGTCTCTCCAAAGCATCATGTTAACTGTAATCACGTTATTACACTCAAACTAATTGATAATAACAATAACTCCAGGTGCTGACAACACGCTGTCTAACAAAATCTGATTCGTGAGAAAACGTAAGCTGTTCTGGGTGAGGTTAAAACCTGCCTCCCCCATGCAAAACAGTCCCTGAGAGTGAGCTCACCGCCCCCTCCCTTATAGCCTCCCTGCAGGTGCTGGCCGCCGGCATGCAAACATCGCCCGAATAAACGCACTGAGACTAACTGCTAGTTTGGGCAAGTTGCGGTTAACGGAGAATAACAGGCTTCCTAATTCTGGCAGCGAGGATACATTACATTACCTGCTATGAAGTTATGGTGTAGTAGGGAGGGAGTGACCTCTGCCCTTGGTGAGGATATAAGCTAGTAGGTAGCCCGGAAAAAGGTATCATCGATGTGGATGTTATAAGTTGTGGGTTATGCCAGGCGCGCCAGTGTTCGTTTGGAACTTTACATTTTTAATGTAATTATACCCTTGGCAGAAAGGTTTAATTATAATTTATCATTGAAAACTAATTGAATTGAAAACTATGAGGTTTGAAGTGATGAAGAATAATAGATGGTTAGATTTTTGATGGTAACTGGTGGAAACCGGACGTGCTTGTTTGAACACGCTGACACAGTGGAGGGTTTGGACATTGTGGAAAATCACAACGGACAGGAGAGTTAGAGCCACAGTATGTGTAAGGCAGCAGGGAAGGAGGTCTTTTTTTAATTTCTGAAAAGCTTAAGTTTTATGATGTGCTGTACCTACTTCAGCGGTGTAAAAAATTAATGCCTCAAACATATAGTTAACTATATAATACACAAAGTTAAATATGTACCTTACCTGCTATAAGAAAGTGTAATAAATGCACAAGCGGATTTTTATATTAAAAGCAATTGATCTGGCCACCAAATTACTACAATAACTTGGCGCTAATACTATCCCAGGCAAATATATAGAAAAAGAACGTATTTCAATTTATGAGATGACGCAATGTACTTATTTGGCAAAAGGAATGATCAAGAATAAGGAAATAAAATATCTGATCGAATGGAACAAACTTCACCTCTTACAGTAAAACAAATACAGTCCAGGAACAGTGATCCATTAAACCTGCCCAACACTGGTACATGGGGTTGGGGCAACACACACACCATCTTAGAAGTTTTGTGTCTTAGAGAGCCTATTGCTATCTTATAGAGATACGCTGTAAGTGCAATCATCTCTTACTCAATGGGCTTCAACGAATGATTACGGTAAACTTGGTGTCCATTCAAAGTTTAATAGACTGTTTACTGTGTACAAATTACACCCCTTTAATGGCCATATGATTTAGGGTCGCTGGTGTTGTAGCCGTCCAGGACCTATAAATACACCAAGGGATACAGTGTGTGGATGAAAGCTCATCATCACAGTGAGTCTTTAGTAGAAGGCTCTTACTGATGATGTTATTGTTCGAGTGTATAGAGTAACACCACATTAATCCCATGTGTTCAAATATACATGAGTGTACATGCAAATACATACAGGAAAATTATAGCTCACACACACACACACACACATACCTCTTTATGTCCTGACAAGTTTAAAAGTTCTTCAGCACATAAACTTCTACTGCTAAGCCTGAGAAATTTGATAATAACTTCCCCTGGATCAGAAGTAATATATACGGCTCTCGTAGAAAAAGTGCCTGATTAATGTTACACCAGTAATTTCACAAGTGATGATCTGAAGCTTATTCCTCGTCGCTAGAAACTTCCACAGGGACAAACTTAAAGGAGTTTGGCGATACATTTCAGGTCAGAAACTTTTTATAATGTTACTGTTAGACGAAGTTAGGGAGAGACGAAAATGAGCGTAGAGGACGTACAAATAAATGTAGAATATCTTCATACAAAATGTAACCTGACCTGACCAAACCTAACCTAACCTATTTATATATAAATTACATCATATGGCAGTAAGTATTGAAAAGAAATATACACAAAATCTTACAATATACGAATTAATATTAAGTTGTAATAATAAAACTAAAAAGTTATCTCTATTTGACAAAAACGATTGATGATTTGGTAAAAGCTTAAACCAAACAGGGATAATTGCCTAATATCGATAATCATGTATTATTTAAGCTCTAATCATTAATGGCGATCATGTACTTCATCATATTAGGTATTAGTAAATTATTTAATAGAAAATTTAAACTAACTTAACCTCAAACATTAACAAATATTAACTAAGTGTAATTATTTTTTTTTTTCGTTTTAATATATAGGATACAATCATCAAGGTGATATGATATATTCTAAAAATGTAAAAGACGTAAGTTTCGGAGAAAAAGAATTAAATCTAAAGTTACTCAAAACAACAGTAAAGATTTAAACTATACAGATGAGAGGAAAACAAATACCAGTAATAAGTGCAAGTAATAAATAACTAAATAAACCCTGGAACTAAATATATATATTTTGATGTTCTTTGTCTTTTATACTATAGACTAACTGCAGTATATACTTATAACATTTACTCAAGTAATATTAATGGTTGCCCCTCGTGTACGAGGATGGGCAGGTCCAAGGCGTGAATTTGTTTAACGTGTAGAAGCTATAGTCAACACAACTACCACACCCTAAGTTAACGAGTTGCATGACCTAGTGTCAAGGAATAATCCGAGAAGACCGGACAACTCGCCAACTGCACTGGCTAACCATTACCTCGGAACACAATCCAATAATCGATTAACATCCAGGTCGCTAATTAATGCTGGGTCGACAGAGACAAGTGAAGTAAAAAAAAACAAAAAAAAACAGTCCTACTCTGGTCGGGAATCGAACTCGGGTCGAGTCGCTTGAAAGGCGAGCATGCTGACCATTACACCACAGGTCACCAAAATAATAAATAAAAAAGTATTTTTTTTTTCGTGCTGGTCAAGCCCCGACCAGAGGTTAGCTAGACCCCCGGACAACTCTTTCGGAGCTTGGCCAGCACGTGGTATTTGTATTATTATCTCGACCTAATTATATGTTACATAAGTCACATGAATTTTTCAGTGTTGTTTTTAATAATATTGACTTATTACATGTAAGCTAAATATCAACATATAATTGACTAAAATAATATGAAAACAAACAAATATAAACGGAACTCCACGTAATATATACTATATGTTAGACTAAATATGGATAATTGACGATTAGTGATAAATTCTAGGTATTTCTCTTTTTGGGAAACTTTTCACCGGCCATAAACGATCCTGTAGATCATAAATGTACAAATAAATGAATACCTTCATACAAAATGTAACCTGACCTGACCAAACCTAACCTAACCTATTTAAAGTATAAATTAAACATCATATGGTAAAGGCATGAAAAGAGAAATATACAAAAAGCAATACGTAACTGAACGGCACAATGGA